>NC_007089.4:3493435-3515935 GCF_000004695.1 Dictyostelium discoideum AX4 | reverse complement strand
ATTATTTAAATACTTATCATTTACAATAAAATCCAAATAATCTTGAAAATAATTTAAAACTATACTTTTATTTTTCATTGAATTTTCAATTACTTTATCACCATTCCTTATATGAATTGCTAAACAATTTAATTCATCATTATTAATATTATAATTATTTTTATCATTATGAAATAAATTTAATTTATGTAATTCAATAATTTTTCTAATTTTATAATTTGGTCTAATTATATAATTCATAATATGAGATTTAAAACAATACAAATCACCACCTTGAAACCATTGTTTTGGAAATTCATTACAACTTTTAAAATCTACATAAACATGATAATCATTTGTTATTATCGATATTGGATTTGAATGATTATATTCCTTTTCACTTTTTAAAAAATTAATAATTTGTGCAGACTTTTCTTCAACATTATTAAAATTTTCAAATCTTATTGTGGTAATTTTAATAATAATAATAATAATTTTTTAAAAATTAATACATATTTTTTTTAAAGAAAAAAATAAAAAATAAAAAATTACTTACTTTGTTTTTGCTGTAATTGGTAGAAATAAATCTGTAAATTTATTTGAAAATAAGAATTTACTATCATCAATTATTAATGTCCTATTCCATTCTAAAGAAAGTGTTAAAGAGTATCCTAAAAAGTGTAAACTACTTATCATACCAAATGGTCTTAATGAGTGAATTAATATTTTATTATTATAATTATTTTTATTACCACCATTATTATTATTATAAAATTGTAATTTATCTAAATAATTATAAAATTTAAAAGTATCAAATGATTCTGAAACTTTTATTAATTGAATGAGTTGACCATATTCAAATGATTTTTCATAATTATTTAATTTACAATTAAAGGAATAATTAAATTTTATTGACCAAACTCTATGAGATGATAAGAAATTATCTATATTCTCTTCCAAATTTTCTCTTAAAAAACAAAATCCAAATATTGTTATGCTATTTTTAATTTTTCCTTCTATAAATTCTATAAAATCAAATAAATCTATTAAATCATTTAAACTTGTTATTTCTAAAATTAAATGATTACTAATTAATTTATCAAATATATTTTTATTATTACTAAAACTAATATCTTTAAATATTTTATTATTATTATTATTATTATTTTCAATATTATATTTTAAAATTGGTGATTTATTATTATTATTATTATTATTTAAAAAATTAATTATTTTGAAGTTTTTATATGATTTATGTGAATTTATTAAATTTGAAGTGAAATAATTAAGTACTGAATGGTTGTTATTTATTATTTTTATATATTCTTTTTCCAATGGATTATAATATTGAATAAATATTAAATCCACTATTTCAATATTATTTTTAAAATTGTAATTAACTGTAATATTATTTAATTTTGGCTGTTTGATAGCGAATGTATTTGATATTTTATTAATAATTATCTGTGATAACAAATAAATAATAATCAATAATATTAAGCAACAAAACCAACTATTTCTATTCATTTTTTAAAAATATTACATTTCAAACAGTTTTAAAAAAAAATAAAAAATAATAAAAAAAATAAATAAACAACACAAACAAAAAAAAAAAAAAAAACCACACTAAAAAAAAAATGAAAATATCTCTATCTGCTGTTTTCTGTTGCTATTTTTTTTTAAACTTGCTTATCTATAAAAACTAAACAATATATATTTTCTATTAAGTTCAAAAAAAAATAAAAATAAAAAGCATTTTTTTTTTTTTTTTATTTATTACTTATATAAAAATATAAAATATCTAAGATTTTAAAAAAAAAAAAATATATATATACATATATATACCTTATTATATTACTGACTTTGTTTTTTATTTTTTTTTTTTTTTTATATTATATTAAATTACTTATTTGTTATTATTATTATTATTATTATTTTGAAATTACTTAATACCAGTGGTCTTTCATTTCGTTGTGGTAGGTTTCATTAGCCCAGTTAACAGTGATATATAAAGCAGCGAAATATGGAACTGAACAGAAGAAGTTATCTTTAACACCACGTCTTAAATGTGGGATGGCATTTTTGAAATAGTTTACAAAAAGTTTTTGTTGGAATGGTGAAACTGAGTATGTAATTTGTTTACCAAAGACCTAAAATAATTATAATCAATAAAATAAAAAAAAAATAAAAAAAAAAAAAAAATTAATTTTTCTATTCTCCTTTCTTTTATAATTCTTGATTAATTTGATAAAATCATACTTTGCTTGCTTGACCCATTTTAAATTTATATGTATTGATTTGAAAATATTAAAAAAAAATGAAATGAAAAAAAAAAAAAACAAAAATTCATTTTTTTTTTTTTTTTTTTTATTTTTTTTTTTTTTATTTTTTTATTTTCTTTTTTTTTTTTTCACAGTCGACTAATTTTCGAAATTCCATAATCAAAAAAAAATATCACATGAGTGAATATTTCATTTTATAAAAGAGATAAATCATAAATAATAAATATAAAAAAAAAAATAATAATAAAAAAAATAAAAAAAATATTAATAGTAATGTGTGGTAAATTTTTTTTTTTTTTTTTTTTTTAATATTTGGACAAAAATAAAAATTAAAAATTAATTATTTTTTCTAAAAAAAAAAAATAAAATGAAAAACCATTATTAACAAATAAAAAATGTATAAAAAAAAAATAATATCCAAAAAATAAAATGTTTAAAAAAAATAAAAATAAAAAAAACCGAAAATAAAATTATTTGGTTATTTGATTTCGTATTTTTTTTTTCACGGAGTTTGTGTTTTTCGGTTTAATTAATTTTCAATTATTTTATTTTTAATTTTTTTTTTTTTTTTAAAAAAAAAAAAAAAAAAAAAAACGAGGTTTTTTAAAATTTAATTTTTTTTTTTGTCATTTTTTTCTTTCCTTCTTCTTTCCAACAGGTTGGCAGTTTGGAGCATTTATATACTTTATTATATCTTTCTTCAGGCTTACTATTTAAAATATCCAATAAAAATATTTATAAAAATAAAAATAATAAAATGAAATATATTGTTGTTACAGGTGGTGTTTTAAGTGGTATTGGTAAAGGTATTATTGCCAGTAGTACAGCAATGATCCTCAAATCAATGGGATTACGTGTTACCTCAATTAAAATTGATCCATATTTAAATATTGATGCTGGTACCATGAGGTAAGGAATAAATAAATAAATAATTATTTAAAAAAAAAGTTAAAAATAGAAAATAAAATTATTAACTTTTTTTTTTTTTTTTTAATTTTAAAAAATATTTAGTCCATTCGAACATGGTGAAGTATTTGTATTAGATGATGGTGGTGAAGTAGATTTAGATCTTGGAAATTATGAAAGATTTTTAGATGTAAATTTAGGTAAAGATAATAATATTACTACTGGTAAAATTTATAATTTAGTTATTGAAAAAGTTTGTATAATTATTATTTTTACTATTATTATTACTATTTGAATTTACATTATAAAATATTAATATTAATAATAATTTTTTTTTTTTTTTTTTTTTTTTTTTTTTTTTTTTTTTTTTTTTTAAAAAAAAAATTTTTTAGGAAAGAAAAGGTCAATATTTAGGTAAAACAGTTCAAGTTGTACCACATATTACAGAAGAAATTCAAAATTGGATTGAAAGAGTTGCACATTTACCAGTTGATGGTGATAAAGGTACACCAGATGTATGTGTTATTGAATTAGGAGGTACAGTTGGTGATATTGAATCAATGCCATTCACAGAAGCATTACGTCAATTTCAATTTCGTGTTGGTGTTGAAAACTTTTGTTTAATGCATGTTTCATTAGTTCCAGTTTTGGGTGTAGTTGGTGAACAAAAGACCAAACCATCACAACAATCAATTCGTGAATTACGTTCATTGGGTTTAAGTCCAGATTTTTGTTTATGTCGTAGTACTCAACCATTGACTGAAGAAACCAAAAAGAAGATTTCATTATTTTGTCATGTTGCACCAGATAATGTCATTGGTGTTCATGATGTTTCAAACATTTATCGTGTTCCAATATTACTCAATCAACAAAATTTACCAAATCTCGTACTTAGACGTTTACAATTGAATCCAAAGGTTGATTTAAGTAAAACCTCACCAAGTGAATCAACTCCATATTGGATGGCCTCTTGGAAGGGTTTAGCTGACCGTATGGACAAAATCACCAATGAAAGTCTTAACCCAATTCGTATTGCAATGGTTGGCAAATACACTGGTCTCACAGATGCCTACCTCTCTGTAATCAAAGCATTGGATCATGCTTCAATGGCAATTGAAAGAAAGATGGTAATCGATTGGGTTGAAGCTTCAAATTTAGAAACTCAAAACTCATCCACTGCAGAATATAAAAAATCATGGGAAATGTTACGTGGTGCTCATGGTATTTTGGTTCCAGGTGGTTTTGGTGATCGTGGTATCGAAGGTATGATTTTAACCGCAAATTATGCTCGTACCTCTGGTAAACCATTCCTTGGAATTTGTTTAGGTTTGCAAATTGCTGTCATCGAATACGCTCGTAACGTTATGGGTTGGGAGAACGCAAACTCTGAAGAATTCTCTGCTAGTGGTTCCGGTAAGAATGTCGTTGTTTTCATGCCAGAAGTTAGTAAAACTCATATGGGTGGTACAATGAGATTGGGCTCACGTGATACCATCTTCACCGATGTTGACAATAAAATCTCAAAACTTTATAATGTCGATAAAGTTGGTCAAGCCGTTGAAGAACGTCATCGTCATCGTTATGAAGTTAATCCAGAAGTCGTAGATGAAATTCATGCTAAAGGTCTTCACTTTGTAGGTAAAGATACTACTGGCGTTAGAATGGAAATCGTTGAACTCAAAGATCATGATTATTATGTAGCTTGCCAATTCCATCCAGAATTTAAATCAAGACCACAAAGACCATCTCCACCATTTATTGGTTTATTAAATGCTTCACTTGAAAGATTAAAGAAAATGTAAAAAAAAAAAAAAAAAATAAATAATTAAATAAATTAAAAAAAAAAAAAAAAAAAAAAAAAAAAAAAAAAAATATATATCTTAAAAAAATAATATCTTTTATTTAATCTATTTTTATTTTTATTTTCATTTTAATTTTAATTTTTATTTTTATTTTTTTTATTTTTTTTACTTTGCTTTTTTTAGTCCACCGAACCAGTGTTTGATATCATTTTGATTATTTTAAATAAAAAAAAAAAAAAAAACCCAAACTTATGGAAAATTTTATTTGAAAATTTTTGATTGACAAAAAAAAAAAAATAAAAAAAAAAAAAAAAGAAAAAAATTTATTGCGTTGTAAAAAAAAACCTGTTTTTTATTTATTTTTATTTTTATTTTTATTTATTTTTCTAAACATATTTAGAATTTTTTTTTTTTTATATATTTTTTTTTTTTTGATTTGATTTTGAATAGTAATTTAAAAAGTAGGTAATTTTATAAATCCACAAAAAAAAAAAAAAAAAAAAAAAAAAGTTAGAAATAACTGATAACACCACAACTTTGTAAATCTACTCGCATCATATATATTTCGACTTTTTTTCAATGGATTGAAAAGAAAAACAAAAAAAAAAAAAAAAGAGATAATTGACATACAACTAGCAGTGATGATTTTAATTGAATAACAAGTAATTATCTGAAATTATTATAAATTGATTATAACAATAGTCTATTATTAGAATATCAGAACATTGTATTTAAATATTCAAAATGGAAAATTTTTAACAATAATTACAATTCATGATTAGAAAGTTGAAAAAACAAAATCAAAAAAAAAAAAAAAAAAATACACACATTTTGAAATGTAAAAAAAATAATAATAGAAAAAAAGAAAAACACAATAAACAAACCTACCCACCCTCACACATATTTACACACAAATTATTTATGCACCACTTAATAATTTATTTATAAAAAAAAAAAAAAAAAAAAAAAAATTAACTGCTTTACCACATCACATTAAATCTATTCTTTTGTTAACCATTTTACAATATCATTCACAACATAAATAATTTTCCATTTAACAGTATCATTATAATTTGAATATATATAGTTTTTTTTATTATTTATTATTATTATTTTTTTTTTTTTTCATTTTTTTATTTCATTATTTGTTTTTCTTTTAATTTTTTTTTTTTCCTTTATATTTTTCAAAAGACTAATATTAATTAATATATTTGTGTAAAACTTTAGGTTTTAAATTATACTATTTAAATCATTTAAGGAAATAGATATACTAATATTTAGAACCCTCCAAAACTTTAAACAACACATCTATCAATTTTAATTTTATTTATTTTAAATTATTTATTAATATTTTATATATTCAAAAAAAAAAAAAAAAAAAAAGAAAAAAAAAAATTTTCATATATATATTTAAACCAAATTTTAAAAAATAATATTGTTGTAATAAAAAAAAAAAAAAAAAAAAAAGTATCATATATAAATATTTGTAAATTTTAAAAAATAATATTGTTGTAAGAAAAAAAAAAAGAAAAAGAAAATGTCAGTAAAAACAGGTAAAGAAGCTTTGTTAATGTGGGCTCAAGTTAGAACTCAAGGTTATCCAAATATTAAAGTTAATAATTTTACAGATTCTTGGGGTGATGGTTTGGCATTTTGTGCATTAATTCATTCATATGAAGGTGATAAATTATTTAGTTATGAATCATTATCATCTGAAAATAAAAGAGATAATTTAGAATTGGCATTTAGTCATGCTACTAAACTTGGTGTACCAGATTTATTAGATCCAGATTATTGTAATTTATTTTATTTATTTATTTATTTTAATTTTTATTTATTTTTAAATTTTAAATATTTATTAACATACACATTTTAATTATAAATCTTTTTTTTTTATTTTTATTTTATTTTTTTTTCTTTATAGTATTAATTCCAGGTGGATTAGATAGAAGAAGTATTATGACTTATTTATCAGAATTGTATCATTATTTTAAAAAGACATATCCAGAATCACCAGATGCACCATATTCTAAAAAGAATGGTATTTCATTTAATCTTCAAGAATTATCAAGTGAACAGTTGACAGAGTTATTAATGAAAGAGAGAGAAAAGAAAGGTATAAAAACTAAAACACCAAATGGTGCAAATGTACCAACAAAGAAAGCCGTTGATCCTGCAATTGCAGCCAAAAGAGCAGAAGAAGATAGAATTAGACAAGAGAATAGAAAGAAAATTGAAGAGGAAGCACGTGAAAGAAGAAGAAGAGAAGAAGAAGAGGAAAGATTTAAACGTGAAGAAGTTCAAAAGATTAGACAATTAAATGATCCAAATAGTAGTACATTAAAGAATAGAATTAAAGAGATTGAAGAACAAGAGAAAAAGAAAAAACAAGAAGATGAAGAAAAGAAACAACAAAGAATGTCAGTAGG
The DNA here is from genome assembly GCF_000004695.1 of Dictyostelium discoideum AX4. Lineage (NCBI taxonomy): Eukaryota > Evosea > Eumycetozoa > Dictyosteliales > Dictyosteliaceae > Dictyostelium > Dictyostelium discoideum. The sequence continues at coordinate 3,508,537 of NC_007089.4, read as the reverse complement.
TTTTAATAATACTAGTAATAGTAATATCAATAATAATAATGCACCAATAAATAAAAGAGGTAGTGTTAGTTTATCATATCAACAAGCAGCAGCAGCAATTAATCAACCAGATGAAAATCCAGTTTCACAAAGACAAAAAGAATTGGAAGAAATTAATAGAATGCGTAAAGAAAGACACCTTTCTTCATTTAACAATAATGATGATTCATCAAATACACCAAGTAGACAAAAGGAATTAGAAGAGATTGATCGTCTTAGAAAAGAGAATAAAGGTCCAGTTAGTCAAGTTTCATCAACTGAGGAAGAGAATGAAAATAGAGTTAACTCTAGACAAAAAGAATTGGAGGAGATTGAAAGATCAAGAAAAGAAAGAAATGCAAATAATATATTCCTTCAAAATAATGGTAATACTGAACGTGGTTCAACTAGACAAAAAGAATTGGAAGAAATTGATCGTCTTCGTAAAGAGAAACGTCAATCTGTTAGTTTGGAAGGTTCTAATCAATTTGGTGAAAGTGGTCCAAGTGCTGATAGTTTAGATTCATTAAAAACTCAAAGACAAAAAGAATTGGAAGAAATTGATAGAGAAAGAAAACAAAAAAGATTATCATTTAATCAAGAAAATAATAATAATAATAATAATAATAATACAAATAATAATGTAGAACAAGAACAAAAACCAGAACCAATTAAAGAAGAACAAGAAGAAGAAGAACAAAAATTATCATCACCATCAACAGAACCAATTGAATTAACAAGAGAACAAAGATTACAAAAATTAAAAGAAGAAAAAGAAGCTATTAAAGAAAAAGAAGAACAAGAAAAGATTGAACGTGAGAAACAACGTGAACAACGTCGTATTGAGAAAGAACAACGTGAAAAAGAAGAGAGAGAACAAGAGGAGCTCGCTGAAATTGAACGTGAGAAACAACGTGAACAACGTCGTCTTGAGAAAGAACAACGTGAAAAGGAGGATAAAGAGCGTGAAAAGGAATTAAAACGTCAAAAAGAGGAACGTGAACGTGAAAAGGAACAACGTCGTCTCGAAAAGGAACAAAAAGATAGAGAAGAAAGAAAACTTGAACGTGAGAAGGAACTTGAACGTGAACGTGAGAAAGAACTTGAGCGTGAGCGTGAACGTGAACAACGTCGTCTTGAAAGAGAGAGGGATGAAATTGAACGTGAGCAACGTCGTCTTGAAAAAATTCAACACGAAAAGGAGGAAAAGGAAAGATTAGAAAGAGAATTAAAAGAAAAAGAAGAACGTGAACTCAAAGAAAAGAAAGAAAAAGATTTAGATAGTTTCGAAGAACAACGTAGAAAACGTGAACAAGAAAGAAGATTAAGAAAAGAACAAATTGAGAGAGAGGTCGAAGAGGAAAGCAAAAGAATTGAAGCTGAGCGTGAAGCTAGAAAGAAAGCCAGAGAACTCGATAGACCATCAGTATCCTCTCCAATCTCTTCCTCTTCCTCACCTTCAAATCCTTCCTCCTCATCACCAACTCCAATCAGTAATACCTCTCCTTCAAATTCAAGTGGTAATCTCATGCTCTCTGAACAAGAACAACGTAGAAGAGATCGTGAACAACGTCGTTTAGAATTAGAACAAGAAGCTAATAAACTTGAAGAAGAACGTAAGAAAAGCCAAGAAGAAAGAAGCCTCGCAAGAGACCAAAAAGAAAGAGAATTGGAAGAAGAACCAAAAAGCCTTGACCAAGAAAGAGAAGAACGTCGTAGAAAGAGAGAAGAAGCTAAAAATTCTTAAATCTCATTTCTTATTAATTTTTAAAAAAAAAAAAAAATCCAAAAAAAAAAAAAAGATCCAAAAAAAAAAAAAGATCCAGAAAAAAAAAAAAGACACAAAAAAAAATGCAAATTTCTTTTAAAAAAATAAAATATATTATTTATAAACAAATTCAAATTATATTAAAATTTACCTTTTTTTTTCTTTCATTGAAAAAACTATTTTATTTTTTATTTTTTATTTTTAATTTTTTTTTTTTTCTTTGTTTGGACAGAGGATCTGTTGGAGCGAAAAGATTTTTTTTTTTTAATTTTAATTTTTATTTTTTTTTTTTGAAAAGATTTTTTAATTTAAAATAAATATTTTTAAATTTGTAAAAAAAAAATAAATAAATGGCCATTAGTAAGAAATCTCAAAGAAATTAAAACAATTAAAAAAAAAAATAAAAAAAAATAAAAAAAAACAACATAAAAGTAAAGAATAAATAAGGGAAATTCTAAAAAAGAATAAACAAGTAATTTCAAACTATCTTTTTTTTTTTAAACTTAATAAAAAAATTTACAAATAAAAAAAATGATAAAGAAGGCAATGCTTTTAATAATGCTATATATGGTGTTGGTTGTAAACGACTTAATATTGTATAATATTTTAAGTAAAGCAATAATAAAGAAATCAAAGAATGTTTGGAAATTAAAACATAAACCATTAAAAAATATAAATTTAGAAACTTTAAAAAATTATTAAAAAATAAAAAAAAAAAAAAATAAATAAAATAACAAATAGTCATATTTTTTATAATAAAAAATAAAAGTCATTTCTCTCTTTAAAATGCTTAGTACCAAATAAAGGTTTATTTCCTAATTAAAATAGAGTTTTTCAAATAAGTAAAACCACAGAATTTTTTTTTTTTTTTTTTTTCTAAAAATGGAAAAAAAAAAACATAAAAACTAAAAATAAATTAATTTATTTTTAATTTTTAATTTTTATTTTTTATTTTTCATTTTTTATTTTTCATTTTTTTAATATTTAAATAGTTTTTTTTTTTTTTATTAAACACTTATTAAAATCCAAATACACAAAACAAATAAATAAAAAATGGAAAAAACAACCAAAACAACAACAACTAAAACAACTACAGGCAGTATGTTTACTTTTACTTAATATTTATTATTTTTTTTTTTTTATATTAATTTTTTTAATTTTTTTTTTTATAATTTTACAGGAGTGGGTACAACTGAAAGAGATCTTGGTGACACTACTAGATCTTTTGGTGAAAAAATCAAAGAAGTTGCCACTGATTTAAAGAATACCTTTGTAGAAAGTTTACCAAATAAAAGCTCCTTTGACAGAGATCCAACCAGAGCAGATAGTGAATCAAAAGATCACTACAAACACGAGAAGAAAACAGAAGTAATTGACCCAGTAACTGGAGTTAAAACAGAACATTTTGAAAAGACTGAAAAAGTAACAAAATAAATAAATAAGTTTTAAAACTATTAATGGAAATATTTTTATTTTGTTTTTTTTATTTTTTTGTTTTTTTTTTTATTTTTTTTTTTATTTTTTTATTTTTTTTTTCTTTTTTTTTTTCAAATTTTCTTTTCCCTGTTTTCTTTGTTTTTTTTTTTTTTTTTTTTTTTTTTTTTTTTTTGTTTTCATTTATTTTATTTTGATAATGCTTAAAAACTTAAGAAATAAAATAAAAGAAAAATTAACTTATTCTTTGTTATCATCACAAGAGTTTGATAATAATAAGGATTATTATCAACAACCATGTCCAGAGGATAATGCAAATTTATGGTCAAGGCTAACATTTGGATGGGCTCAAAGAATGCTAATTTCTGGTTATTTCAATGGTCCACTTGAAATGAGTGATATCAATGATCTTCCAAAAGATATTAAAGTTCAATCATCTATTCAATTATTAAATAATATTAATTTAAATAAAAATAATAATAGTAGATGGCCTTTAATTAAACATTTTTATAAACAATTTTTATATAGAAATAAATTAACAATATTCTTACAAATCCTAACAAACATTCTATCTATACTATCACCATTATCTTTAAAATAGTAAGATAAAATTTTATTTATTATTTTATTATATTTTTATTTTATTTTATTTTCTTTTTTTTTTTAAAAAAAAAAAAAAAAAAAAAAAAAGAAACCAATAATGATAAATAATAAATAATAATAAATAATAAATAAAACTATAAAAAGGGTGGGTGTATTAATGGTATATTTATTATAATATATATATATTTTTTTAGTTTTATTCAATTTATTCAATCAACAAATAAAGAGAGATCATTTTTAGCTGGAATTGGATATTGTATATTATTATTGATAGCATCATTTTCATATACATTTTCTCAACAACTTTTAATGTGGTTTGCAATGAAGAGTTCACTTGAAATTAAAGGATGTTTATCAATAAAAGTTTATGAAAAAACATTAAAACTTACAACTTGTGGAGGAAAGAATTATAATCCAGGTTCAATTATGAATTTATTATCAGTTGACGTTGGAATTATTTCAAATTTCTTTTGGATTGAACATATGGGTATATTTGCATTCTCTTCACAAATGATTGGATTACTTGCATTATTATGTTGGGTAATTGGTTGGAGTGGTTTAGTTGGTTTTGCTATTGTAAGTAAAAACACACACACACATATATTTTAACTTTTTCTAACAATTTAATTATTATATATTTATATTTTAGATGGTTATAACATTTCCAATAAATACATATATTGGATCAAAAATTGGTAAAAATTTAAAAGAATCAATGGGATATTCAGATAAAAGAACAAATTTAACAAGTGAATTTATAAATGGTATTAGATTTTTAAAAATGTATGCATGGGAAAAATTGTTTTTAGATAGAATTGAAGAGCAGAGATCATTGCAATTAAAGTATCTTTATAAGAGAATGATTTTTTGGATTTTTGCTGAAATGATGAAACAAGCTGTTAATGCAATCGTTTTGGTTTTAACTTTTATAGTTTATTCAATTAATAATGAAATCACATTAGAGGTTGCTTTTACAACCATTAGCATTTTCGTTAGTTTAAGAATTCCTTTACTCAGATTACCAAATTCAATTCAACAACTTCAAAGTTTAATTCCAATTGCAAAAAGAGTTGAAGATTTTCTTAAATCTCCTGAAATTCAACAAAATCATTCTTCTAATAGAGAGGAGGAAGAGGAAGATGAATATGATGATGATATAAATTCAGATGGTGATATCTCAATTCATAATGGATCATTTAATTGGAATCAAGTTGATAGTAATGGTAGTGGTAATGGTAATGGTAATCAACAACAACAACAACAACAACAACAACAACAACAACAACAACAACAACAACAACAACAACAATCATACACTTTAAATAATATTAATTTTAAAGCACCAGCAGGTAAATTAACAATAATTTGTGGTGTAGTTGGTAGTGGTAAAACTAGTTTAGTTAGTGGTTTAATTGGTGAAATTTATAAAGTTAGTGGTAGAGTTAATACTCCAAATAAAATTTCATTTACAACTCAACAATCATTTTTATTAAGTACATCATTAAGAGAGAATATTTTATTTGGTAATGAAATGAATTTAGAACGTTATAAAAAAGTAATTGAAGCATGTTGTCTCGCACCAGATTTATTACAATTAGCAGCTAAAGATTTAACAGAGATTGGTGAACGTGGTATTAATTTATCAGGTGGTCAAAAACAACGTATATCATTAGCACGTGCATTATATGCAAATTCAGATTGTTATATTTTAGATGAACCTTTATCAGCTGTTGATCCAGAAGTTGCAACTCATTTATTCAATCATTGTATTCAAGGTATGATGAATGATAAAACACGTATACTAATTACACACCAACTTCAATTCATTCCATCAGCTGATCATATAGTTGTTGTTGATAATGGTAAATTAGTTCAAGGTACTTATTCAGAATTAAAATCAAAAGGTATTGATTTCGAATCAATTATGAAAACAAAGAAATTAAATATTGATAATCAACAACAACAGCAACAGCACGAAAAAGAAAATGATATAGTTTTAAGTGATGAAGATAGTAATAATAGTATTAAGAATAATAATAATATTTCAAATTTAATAGATATTGATGAAGTTATAAGTGATGAAAATGATTCAAATTTAATTGAGAGATCAAAATTATTAGTAGATGAGGATAGAAATGAAGGATCAGTTAATTTAAGAGTTTATAAAGAATATTTTAAACATGGTTCATCTATACCATTGTTTATTATGACATGCATAGTTTATATGATTAGCCAAATCATTTATCAAATGTCAGATTTTTGGTTATCAACATGGTCACAACGTTCAATACCTGATAAAACAGATAAATATTATATATCAATTTATTTATTGTTTATAGTGGGTTTTATAATTTTCTTGGTAATTAGATATTTTATGATGGCACATGTTACATTTTCAGCATCAAAGAATTTACATCAATCGTTATTAAAATCGGTTGGTTTTGCAAGTTGTCAATTCTTTGATACGAATCCATCAGGTCGTATATTAAATAGATTTAGTAAGGATATTAGTGATGTGGATTTATTATTATTCGATTTATTCTCTGATGTGCTTTATTGTGGTTCAACAGTGCTGGTTTCAATTGGTATAATGATTTATATTAGTCCATTAATAATTATACCATTTCTATTATTGATTGGTATTTATTATTTCATTCAAAGATTATATACAGAATCATCAAGAGAATTGAAACGTTTAGAAGCAATTTCAAGAAGTCCAATATTTTCATTGTTACAAGAATCTTTTAATGGATTGGTTACAATTAGAAGTTATAAACAACAAAATAAATTCATTTCAATGATGCAAGATCGTATAAACACTAATCATCGTTTATCATATTATGGATTTTCAGTTCATAGATGGGTAGCAGTTCGTTTGGAATTCATTTCTTCAATTGTAGTTTTTTTGGCTGCATTCTTCTCCCTATTCAATTCAAATGCTGGTTTCTCTGTTTTATCTGTTACAACTGCATTGGGAATGTGTAGTTATTTAAATTGGACAGTTAGACAAATGGTTGAACTTGAAGTTAAAATGAATTCAGTTGAAAGAATTGAAAGTTATTTAAATATTCCAAAAGAAGGTAATTCTAAAATTAACTTTTTCAGAAATGAACAACAAGAAGAAGAAGAAGAAGAAGAGGAGGAATTTGATTTTGATAATGATGATTATGATGGTTTTAAATTATCAAAGAAATGGCTTACTAAAGGTGAAATTGAATTTAGAAATGTTGAAATTAAATATGGTCATTCAGGAGAATCAAGTTTAAAAAATTTCACATTAAAAATAAATCAAAAAGATCATATTGGTATTGTTGGTAGAACTGGTGCAGGTAAGAGTACAATTGGTAATGGTTTGTTTCGTATGGTTGAATGTTCTAAAGGTTCAATTTTAATTGATGGCGTTGACATTTCAAAGATTGGATTACACGAGTTAAGAAGTTCACTTGGTATTGTCCCACAAGATCCATTCATTTTCTCTGGTACTATTCGTTTAAATATCGATCCATTTAATAAATACACTGATAGTGAAATTTGGGTAGCTTTAGAAAAGGTTAAATTAAAATCAACAATTTCATCAATGCCATTAAAATTAGAAACTATGATAGAAGAAGGTGGTGACGGTTTATCGTTTGGTCAAAAGCAATTACTTTGTTTATCAAGAACAATTTTAAAGAATTCTAAAGTAGTCCTAATGGATGAAGCTACCTCTGGTATAGATTATGTAACAAGTGATTTAATTAAACAAACTATTAATAATTGTTTTAAAAATTGTACAATGCTAACAATTGCACATAGACTCGATACAATCATTGATAGTACTAAAATCGCTGTTATTGATAAAGGTAAATTAATAGAATATGATACACCAAATAATCTCATTGAAAATCAAGAATCAAGATTCAGTAAATTAGTAAAACATCATCATAATCTATTTAAAGAAAAGTAAAAAAAAAAAAAAAAAAAATAAAATAAAAGTTATTCAATGAAAAGGCTGATTAAAAATAGTTTTAAAAGTATTTTTTTATTTATAAAAGGTGTAAGGAAAATTATTTTTTAATTAATTTTTTTTTTTTTTTCTTTTTTCTTTTCTTTTTTTTTTTTTTTTTTTTTTTTTTTTTTTCATGTATAGAAAATTTAAAGTTTTTTTGTATTATTTCTTTTTTTAAAATATGTTTTTAAAAAATTTAAAGTTTTTTTTTTTTTTTTTTTATATTTATGTACAATTAATTTTAATTTTTAAAGAATGAATGATTAACTATTTCATTCCAAGAAATTCTTTGGGCTGGATTTTTAAATAAACAACACGTTATGAGTTGAATAAGGAGAGAGTTTTCTGGTTTATAAAATTGTGGTGGAATCTCAACATTTTGAGAACTACTTGTTATGAAATTAACAATTTTAGGATAGGTTGGGAATGGTAATTCACCAGTTAAGCATTGATATAAAATAATACCAAGTGTCCAAACCATAGAGTATTCATTAACTCCAACCAATGAACCTTTATAATTCTCTGGTGAACTATAAAGGTAATCTTGGAAGAAAAATTGGTCAAATTGTTGAATTCTTGGTGATGGCCATTTAAATAAACTTTCACCAATTAAAATTGATTCAGTTTTAAAATGTTTACCAATTGCATTATAATCATAATTACTTAAAATTATTTTAAAAATTGATTGAATCAATTTACTAGGTAATGAACCTGAAATTGAAACCATTTCTAAAACATTTAAAGAATTATATAAGCCCTGGAAAAAAAAAAAAAAAATAAAAAAAAATAAAAATGTTTTAAAAAAAAAAAAAAAAAAAAAAAAAAAAAATTAGTTTAAATAATTTTTATAATTAAAATGATTTTAAATAATTTTATAATTACATTTAAATAGCTAATAAAAATAGAATTTTGTCTAACTTTTTCATCTTTAATATTTTTAATTTCATTCAATTCAATATTAGAATAATTTACTGGTTGTTTAAAAACATAACTATATCTGAGGACCATTTTTTTTTTTATTATTAAATTTTATTTAATTTATTTTGTTTCTATTTTTGTTATTTTTTAAATATTATTTAATTATTTTTTTATTTTTTTTTATTTTTTTATTTTTTTTATTATTTAATTTTTATTTTTTTTAATATTATTTAAAATGATAATTTTTTTTTTTTTCCTTTTCCCTTTTTTCTTTTTTCTTATTTCTTTTTTTTTTTTTTTAATAATTATTTGTTTTGTTTTTTTTTTTTTTTTTAATTTTTTTAAAAAATTAATTTTATTAACTACTACTATAGTGTCTCTTTGTAAATGAAAAAGATAAATAAAAAAATAAACACGTGATTTATAAATACCTTTTTTTTTCAACCATCCAAAAAAATTTATATTAAAATTAATTAAATAATTATTTTTTTATTTCTATTTTTATTTTTTTTCAATATAAATGTAAAAAAAAATATATAAATAAAAAAAAAACAAAATAAAAAATAAAAAAAAAACAAATTTATTATTATGTGTTTGTGTGGGTGTGAATGAGTGAGTGAGTGAGTGAAACAGAGATAGAGAGAGAGAGATAGAAAAATTGAGTGTGAGTTGAGAAAGTGTGTTTAAATATAGATTTATTTTGAGCATGTGTGTGTTTTTATGGGATAGAGAGAGAGAGAGAAAATATTTTTGCTGATGCATAAACAGTAGATACCATTGTTAAACATCTCTCAATATTTATATAATTACATTTATGTTGATTTTTTTAAGTGTGGTAGAGTAAAAGTTTGTAAATAAACTGTTGGTTAGGTGTGGTAGAGTATCTCTGTATACCCATAAAAATTTATTATCATATAAAATATATTAAACTACTTAAATTATGAAAATAATAAAAAAAAAAAAATAAAAAATAAAAATAAATAAAATAAATTAAATTAAATAAAAAATTATAATTTAACAAGTAAAACTACCATTTATCAAATATCAAATAAATTAAATTAAATTATTCTTTGATTTTTAATTTGCTATTGTTATATATTATGTGATGTTCTAAAAATAAATTTTAATTAATAAAAAAAAAAAAAAAAAAAAAAACAACTGAAATAATTAAACAGAGTTGTGTATTGTAACATCAAATAATTAATATTAATAAAAAATATAATTAATAAAAAATTAGCAAGTTTGGAATAATAAAATTTTTATTATTAAGTTAATAATAATAAATTATATATTTTTATTATTGTTAATTATTTTTTTTTTACTTTGAAATAAATCAAATTATTATTGTCATTGTTTTATTAATTTTATTATAATTTTATAAATATTATTATTATTTTTGTTATTCCCATTCAAATTAATTTATCAAAAAAAAAAAAAAAAAAAAAAAAAAAAAAAAAAAATATATGTTTAATGAAAAAATATATACAGCACATATACACAAATATGTGCAAATTATTTATTATTTATTTATTAATTAATTTTTTTTTTTTTTTTTTTTTTTATGTACAAAGAAAAATTATTTGTTGATATTGTTAATTATCAGCATGGGGTTAAAAATTCATTTTCAATTGATTTTTTTACTAAATCCGATTTCATCTTATAAAAATCTGGGTAATATTTAAGATTAAAAATTTCATTACATTTAATTTGCATTGATTCATCATGAATTGTTGAAAAATATTTATGAGCTAATAATTGGTCAATTGTCATTCTTTTTCTTGGATCCCAACATAGCATACCTTGTAATAATTCAATTTGATCTTTACTAGCACCTTTAAATCTCCTTTTAATTCCAACTGATGGAGTTAAAGTTGATTTTGGAATTTTTTCCATATATTGAAAAATACTTTTACTAAGAACTATTGAAAGGTCTTCAGCAGTTGGATTACCAATTAATTTTGAAATTGAAATTAAATGATCTTCAACTTTTTATTTTTTTTTAAAAATAAATTAAAATTAGTATAATAAATTCAAAATTTTATTTAAAAAAAAAAAAAAAAAAAAAAAAAAAAAAAAAAAATGTGTACATACAATCTTGGGTTTTAAAAAGTCTTTTTCCTAATATCATTTCACCGAAAATTACACCAATATTCCAAACATCAATGGCAGTAGTATAGGTTGTGTTTCTCCAAATTGTTTCAGGAGCACGATAAATAAATGAACTTGTATCATAATCATTGAAAAATAAATCAACTGGACAATTTGAAGGAAAGCAAAAATAGAATTCAGTTAATTTCAAACATTGATTTTGGTCAATTGTGATTGCACTTGGATCGATATCTCTATGGATGACACCAGCGGAATGCATGAATTTAACTACGGTTAATAATTGATATAAGAAAATCATTATATTATATTCAGTTAATAGTTTATTATGAATCATTTGAAGTAATGTAAACTCTGGTAAAAGATATTCAAAATAAATATCATCATCACCCTTTTGTTGTAGTAAAGGTAGTCTAACATTATTTCTATTGTTTTTATTTGAAATTAAATAATTTTCAGATGATTTCCTTTTGAAAACACTTTGGAATGTTGATACCAATGGATGTTGTTGAAAATGTCTTTGGAATAATAAATTTCTTAATAATTTTCTTGCCATTTTATCATCCTTCATTAAGAATACCGATATTTTCTTTACGATAACTTCTTCTTTAGAATCTTCATTTTTAGCTCTAAACATTACACCATCAGGACCACAATCAGTAATTGATTTAAGATTAATTTTCAATTTTCTTGGTATTGATATAATATGACCTTGATGAAAAACAGTAATAGTATCATCTTTATTTGCTGGTGTAATGAATATTGGTGGTGGTTTCATTAAAATTGAGTCTTTATTTTCTTTTTTTAAAATTTTATCTTTTATATTATTATTATTATTATCATTTATTTCAATAATTTTATTATTATCATTATTATTATTATTTATTTCAATAATTTTTTTATTATCATTATTATTTTCAATAATTTTATTATTATTATTATTATTATTATTATTAATTTCAATAATTTTATTAATTTCCATTTTTTTTTATTTTTTTTTTATTTTTTTTTTGATTATTTTTTTTATTTTTGGAATTAGAAAAGAGGAATATTTTTATTTTATTTTTAAATATAAAATTATTTTTATTTTATTTTTAAAAAAAATTTATTAATTTGTGTATATATATGGTAGTAAAATAAAATTTTTTTTGATTGTTTTTTATTTTTTGGAATTAGAAAAGAGGGATTTTTTTATTTTATTTTTAAATATAAATTTATTTTTATATTATTTTTTATAATTTCTTAATTTGTGTATATATAGTAGTAATATTGAAAATATTAAAATATAATTATATTAAATAAATAAAAAAAAAAAATAAAAAAAAAAAAATTTAATAGCTGAAACAAACAATAAGGGGTCAACCATAAAAAAAAAAAAAATAAAAAATAAAAAAAAAAAATAAAAATAAAAAAAAAAAGGGTTTGTAGAATCAATCACCACAACAACCACTCTTTTTTTTTTCTCTATTAAAAAATTGTTATAACAGTTTTCATTTTTCTTTTCTACTATGGGAGTAGTTACTACAAAATTAATTTAAAAAAAAAAAAATAAAAAAAAAAATTAATAAAAAAAAAAAAATATACAATGTAAATATTGATGATGAGATTTAGGGTCTAAAAATAATCGATAAATCATAAATTTATAAATAAAAATTGAACAGATATAAATAATCATTCAACAATATACTATAAAAATACAAGCAAAAAAAAAAATAAAAATTAAAAAATAAAAAAAAAAATAATAAAAAAACAAAATTCTAATAATTGAATATTGTGGTATGTGGGGTGATGGTGGTAGTAACATAGTTGGTGGTAGTTATTGCATTAATTTTTTCAAATTTGAAAGGTCAAAAAACAAAAATAATTTTTTGACAATTTCCATACTCTCATCTATGATCCAACTTAAAAAAATAAAAAAAAAAAATAAAAAAAAATAAATTAAAATAAATTAAAATAAATTAAAATAAATTAAAATAAATTATAATAAATATTATATTTATAGTTTATTATAATAATAATAATAATAATAATAATAATAATAATAATAATAATAATAATAATAGTAATAATAATAATAATAATAATAAAAATAATAATTTTATTAAAATTAAAAAATGATTTTAAATTGAGATATATGGAAAATGGTTTTTTTTAATTGATCTTAAAACTTTATTTCATTTTTTCTGGAGATAAATAATTTCTGATAAACTTTTATTGTTATGGTAATTGTAGAATATTCTAAATAAACATATTCTGATTTATTTTTTTTTATAAAAAAAAAAAAAAAAAAAAAAAAAAAATTGATGAGCAAAAATAAAGTTTGTAAAAATAGAATAAAGTTTTTGTAAAACACACAAAACTGATTAAATAATTTAATTTATTACAAAAATGATAATTATAAAAATAATTTTAGTAGTATTTATGGTGTCTTATTTTTTTTTAAAAAAAAAAAATTAAAATAAATAAAATTAAAATAGATTAATTCTTTCTATTATTATTAGAATTATTATTAAAATTATTTTCTTTTTATTTTTTAATTTTTAATTTTTTATTATTATTATTATTATTATTTATTGATTAATGATAAAAATCTTTTTTAATTGAAAATGAATTTTTGAATTTCTTATACAAAAATGGAGTTATAAATTTTAAAATATAAAATTCTTCATAATTTAAATTGAAGTTTGTTTTTGGAGTATCAAAATCTGAACATAAACCTTCATTTGATGGGAAATATGTAAATAATTCACCACAACTTGACAATAATAGATTAAACCATTTTAATTTTGAATTTGTTGGTAAAAATATTTCATTTCTTTTAATAACTCTTGGAATTGAATTTCCTGATAATAAAAAGTGTAATTGAAATCTTTGATTGTTATTACTACTATTATTAATATTATTACTATTATTGGTAGTATTACTTCTACATCTACCTCTTCCACTTTCACTACCACTATCTATACCATTAGATTCACTTGAGCTACTACTACTACTACAATTACTTTCGTCATAATCACTACCATCACCATTAAATAATTTTTCAATTATAAATTTTTCAACTGCATAATAAAATAAATAACCAGATTCTCTATCATTGTAAACAGCTAATGGTATTAAATTATTTGAGAAACGGTAACCAAAACTATATATTTTTTCAGCGATTGATCTTTTTCTTGATTTTCCAATTTCCATTGAACAGTTTCCAAAGAATAAATTATTTCTATGATAAAATTCAATTATACTTAAAAACTTTGAATCTCTATAAAGTGTATTCATTGAATCACAACATGAGAAGTTAATTAAATCTCTACAATTATTGAAACAAAATTCAATTAATTCTAAACTATGAAATAGTGAATGTGCACCAACTTTAATTGGACAATTTCCTAATAATTTTTGAATTTTCTTTTCAAATATTGAAATTATATTATAATTATTATTATTATTATTATTATTATTATTATTATTATTATTATTATTATTATTATTATTATTATTATTATTATTATCATTATTATTTTGTATAGTTATAACAATGGAATTAAGAATTGCTTCAATTATACCAATTGTTTCATTTCTATCAAATAATTTATAAGTTTTACAATTTTCTATCATACCTTCTAAAAATTGAATTTGTTTATCTAAATTACCATTATAAGGACCATTGGTAATTTTATTATTTACAATTTTATTTGGATATGAAAACCATTGACTACCTGAAGAAAATCTTTCAATACCAAATAAAAATACAGATAGTCCAAATAGATTTGCATCTAATTTTTCATAGGATGATTTAATTAATTGTTCCTTTATAAAAAGAGTATTTGGTTGTTCTTCTTGGCCAATTATCCAACCATATTTCTTTTCTTCATGTAATAAATCAATTTTTAAACATGACTTTTCAAATAACAATTTTTCATTAAACCCAAACAATGGAATGAAATCTAAAAAGAATAATTTCTTAATTTCAATTTCAAATTCTTGATTCTTTTTTTTAAATAAATAAGTTTGTCTTAAATTATTTATTTGATTAAAAATTGCTCTAAATTTAACAAGATCTTTTTTATCTTTTGAAATATCAATTTCATTATTATTAATATTATTATCATTATTTATAATATTTTTTTCATTATTATTATTATTATTATTATTATTATTATTATTATTATTATTATTATTATTATTATTATTATTATTATTATTATTATTATTATTATTATTATTGTTTTTGTTTTTATTTGTTTTTGATTTATTTGAATTGGCT
>NC_007089.4:3480935-3488435 GCF_000004695.1 Dictyostelium discoideum AX4 | reverse complement strand
AAATGAAAAAACATTTTTAACAGGGTTAGGATATTGTGTATTATTATTTGTTGGTACATTTTCCTATACATTATCACAACAATTTTTATATTGGTTTGGTATGAGGACTTCATTACATGTCCGTGGGGCACTTTCACAAAGAATCTATGAAAAAATGTTAAAATTATCAAGTTCAGGTGGTAAGAAATATAGTTCAGGTTCAATTATGAATTTAATTTCAACTGATATTGGTTTATTTGCAGATTTCTTTTGGATTGGTCATCTTGAAATTATTATATTCCCAATTCAGATTACTGCATTACTTGCATTATTATGTTGGATAGTTGGTTGGAGTGGTTTAGTTGGTTTTGGTGTTGTAAGTTTTTAATTTTATTTTTGTATATTCTTTTTTTTTTTTTTCAAACCAAAAAATATTAATAACTAATTTAATTTTTTTTTTTTTATTTTTTTTTTTTAATAGATGATTATATCATTACCAATTAATACATTTTTTGGATCAAAAATGAGTAAAAATTTAATGTTATCATTAGGATATTCAGATACAAGATGTAATTTAACATCGGAATTTATAAATGGTATTAGATTTTTAAAATTATATGCATGGGAGAAATTATTTTTAGATAGAATTGAAGAACAAAGAAGATTACAATTAAAATATTTATATAGACGTGTAATATTTGCAATTTTTGAAAAGATGTTATCACAAACTACAAATGCTGTTGTATTAGTTTCAACATTTTCAGTTTATTCAATTAATAATGAAATTGAATTATCAGTTGCATTCACAGCAATTACAATTTTCGTTAATCTTAGACAACCAATTATGAGATTACCAGAAGCAATTCATAATTTATTAGGTTTAATACCTTCTGCAAAAAGAGTTGAATCATTTTTACAATTATCTGAAATTCAAACTCAACCATTTATAAATTTCAATAATAAATCTATTAATGATGATATTTTAATTGATAATGGTACTTTTAATTGGAATCAAGATAATGATGATTATATAACTAATAATGGTGATAATAATAATAATAATAATAAAAATGAAATTAAAAAAAGATTAATTGAAAAGAGTGAAGAAGAATATGAAACAACAACAACAACCACAGATGATAATAATAATAATAATTATGAATCTTATTTATTAAATAATATTAATTTTAAAGCACCAGCAGGTAAATTAACAATAATTTGTGGTGTAGTTGGTAGTGGTAAAACTAGTTTAGTTAGTGGTTTAATTGGTGAAATTTATAAAGTTAGTGGTAGAGTTAATACTCCAAATAAAATTTCATTTACAACTCAACAATCATTTTTATTAAGTACATCATTAAGAGAGAATATTTTATTTGGTAATGAAATGAATTTAGAACGTTATAAAAAAGTAATTGAAGCATGTTGTCTCGCACCAGATTTATTACAATTAGCAGCTAAAGATTTAACAGAGATTGGTGAACGTGGTATTAATTTATCAGGTGGTCAAAAACAACGTATATCATTGGCACGTGCATTATATGCAAATTCAGATTGTTATATTTTAGATGAACCTTTATCAGCTGTTGATCCAGAAGTTGCAACTCATTTATTCAATCATTGTATTCAAGGTATGATGAATGATAAAACACGTATTCTAGTTACACATCAACTTCAATTCATTCCATCAGCTGATCATATAGTTGTTGTTGATAATGGTAAATTAGTTCAAGGTACTTACTCAGAATTAAAATCAAAAGGTATTGATTTCGAATCAATTATGAAAACAAAGAAATTAAATATTGATAACCAACAACAACAACAACAACAACAACAACATGATGAAAATGAAATTATTGATGAAAATCCAATGAAAAAATCAAATTCATTGATTGAATCAAATAAATTAATTAATATTGATGAAATTATTAGTGATAAACATGATTCAAATTTAATTGAAAAAGCAAAATTATTAGTAAAAGAAGATAAAAGTGAAGGTGCAATTGGATTACATGTTTATAGAGAATATTTTAAACATGGTTCATCAACATTCTTTTTTATTGCAACTTGTGTAGTTTATTTCTTTAGTCAAGCGATTTTCCAAATGACAGATTTTTGGTTATCAACATGGTCACAACATAAACTTCAAGGTAAATCAGATAGTTTCTATATATTTTATTATATAATATTCATTGGATTATTTATAGTTACATTGGTAATTAGATATTTTATGTTGGCACATGTTACATTTTCAGCATCAAAGAATTTACATACATCATTATTGAATTCAGTTGGTTTTGCAAGTTGTCAATTCTTTGATACGAATCCATCAGGTCGTATATTAAATAGATTTAGTAAGGATATTGCCGAGATTGATTTACTATTATATGATTTATTCTCTGATGTACTTTATTGTGGTTCGACTGTCGTTTTCGCAATTTGCGTTATGATTTATATTAGTCCATTAATTAGTTTACCATTTTTAGTGTTAATTATAGTTTATAATATTATAAAGAATATTTATGCTGTATCATCAAGGGATTTAAAAAGATATGAATCAATTACAAGAAGTCCAATCTTCTCATTGTTACAAGAGACTTTTAATGGTTTGGTTACAATTAGAAGCTATCAACAACAAAATAGATTCATTTCAATGATGCAAGATCATATCAATATTAATTTACGTTTATTCTATTATAGTTTTTCAATTCATAGATGGATTGGTGTACGTTTAGAATTTATCTCTGCTTTAGTTGTTTTCTTAACTGCTTTCTTCTCCTTATTCAATTCAAATGCTGGTTTCTCTGTTTTATCTGTTACAACTGCAATTGGAATGTGTACCTATTTAAATTGGGCTGTTAGACAATTTGTAGAACTTGAAGTTAAAATGAATTCAGTTGAAAGAATTGAAAGTTATATAAATACTCCAAAAGAAGGTAATAGATTTACAATTGATAATGAAGAAGAAGGAGAAGAAAATATGATTAATTTAAATGAAAAATGGCCATCTAAAGGTGAAATTGAATTTAGAGATGTTGAAATTAGATATCGTCCAACTTCAGAACCAAGTTTAAAAAATTTATCATTTAAAATCAATTCAAATGATCATATTGGTATTGTTGGTAGAACTGGTGCAGGTAAGAGTACCGTTGGTATAAGTTTATTCCGTATGGTTGAATGTTCTAAAGGTTCAATTTTAATTGATGGTATTGACATTTCAAAGATTGGATTACACGATTTAAGAAGTTCACTTGGTATTGTCCCACAAGATCCATTCATTTTCTCTGGTACTATTCGTTTAAATATCGATCCATTTAATAAATACACTGATAGTGAAATTTGGGTAGCTTTAGAAAAGGTTAAATTAAAATCAACAATTTCATCAATGCCATTAAAATTAGAAACTATGATAGAAGAAGGTGGTGACGGTTTATCGTTTGGTCAAAAGCAATTACTTTGTTTATCAAGAACAATTTTAAAGAATTCTAAAGTAGTCCTAATGGATGAAGCTACCTCTGGTATAGATTATGTAACAGGTGATTTAATTAAACAAACTTTACTTGAAAATTTCAATGATTGTACAATGCTAACAATTGCACATAGACTCGACACAATCATTGATAGTACTAAAATCGCTGTTGTCGATAAAGGTGAATTAATAGAATATGATACACCAATTAATTTAATTAATACTAAAAATTCAAAATTCAGTAAATTAGTTAAATATCAAACTGATTTTCATAAAGAAAATGAAAAGAATTTTTAAAATAATAAATAAGAAATTATTATTATTATTATTATTATTACGACAATTACAATATATAAAAAAATATTGTAAATTTAAATTTTATTATATTAAATTAATTTACTTTTTTTTTATTTATTTTTTTTATTAATTTCTATTAATAATTTTATCTTTTTCATTATCATTATCATTATTTTCATTTTCATTTGAATTATTTTCTATATAAAAAAAAAAAAAATAAAGTTAATAAAATATATTAATTAAAAAATGGATTCTTTATATGTATTGTTATTATTATTTGTTAGATTTATTACGAACCTTTAAGAGGATATTGACAACCCGACATTTTTGAAAGTTCAGCAATGCCCATAACACCTGAATGAGTTTCTAAAATTTTATTTTCTGAGGATTTATAATCATTTTCAAATTTATGCCAAGTTGGGTAACGTTTGATACCCCATTTTTCACATTCCTCTTTAAAGTTTCTATCACTATCTTGACATTCGATAAACTTAATATAATGCCATGGTGATTCAGTTTCATCTTTACCTGGTAACATGAATAATTTCTTTTGATTCATACATGCACCACATGAAGATGAACCAAACATTACCATATTCATTCTTGTTAAACATTGTGAAAATGATTCATTTGTTATCTTTTTATTAATACCATTAATTATGATACCACCACCAACACCACCATTTGTATTACCACCATTAACAAATAATATTAACATTAAATGCACTAATAATACTGTCACAATGAATGATTTCAATGAATTTGCTACTAAAAATAATGGTGGTGGTGATTTAAGTTGACAATAAACTTGAAATACTAAATACATTAATGCTACATTAATAATATGAACTAATGTACAAAATGGACAAATTTTACCAATTATTAATTCTGCTGCAATCTAAATAATAAATAATAAATAATAAATAATAATAATATATTAATGTTAGTAATAATGTTATTATATATATTTATTTATTTATTTATTTTTTTTTTTTTTTTTAAAAAACATACAAAATAAAATACAAAACCAATACCAATTGAACACCAAATGAAAATTGTTGTTACAAATGCTGGTACTTTATCTTCTAAATAAATTCTCCAAATACAATAGAGTAAAACTAGATTCCAAGTGATACCATAGTATGAAACTGGTACACCAAATATTTTGCCATATTCACTTTTGATTACTGATGTACAGGATAGGGTTGCATTGATATCACATGTTCCACTTTCAATGTCACCAAATGCCATATAAAGTGATAGAAGTAAATTAATTACACCTAAAATACCTATAATTTGCATATATTGAACTAATGTTCTTTTATTTAGTGTTACCATCGAAAAATGTGTGACTAACGCACTATTGTTATATAACATTAAAGAATGACTTTAAATTTCCACACAAAAAACTCTATCTCTAAAAAAAAAAAATTAATTTCTTTAAAGAGCAGAGTATGAGTATGGCTGTGTGAGTGTAAATTGAAAATGAATGGGTAGGTGGGTGAGTGGGTGGGTGAGTTTATTTATCTTTGTGTGATAAATAAATATTTATTATGCTATAGTGCTATAGAGTGGGTGGTTATTTTTTCCCTAAAAAAAAGTTTATTATAAAATTATAACGTCAACCTTTTTTTATTTATTTATTTATTTATTTATGTTATTTTATTTATTTATTTAGGTATATAGAAAAAAAGAAGAAGAAAAAAAAAAAAAAAGAAGGGATTCGTTTATCTTTTTTTTTTTTTTTTTTTTTTTCTGAAAAATGATTTTTTTTTTTTTTCTTTAGGTTTGTCTATATTCAAAAATAAAAAAAAAATAAAAAAATTAAAATTTTTTTTTTTAAACAAAAACTAATTTATATCGTGTTTTCATTTTTTTTTTTTTTTTTTTTTTTTTGGGTTGTTTTAAAATGAAAAAAATAAAAATAAAAATAAAAATAAAAAAATAAATTAAAAAAATAAAAATAAAAAAAGAATAAGAAATTTCTTATTCTTATCCATTTTTTTTTTTTTTTTTTTTTTTTTTTTTTTTTTTTTATTATTAAATATATGTATATAATTATTTAATTATTTTTATTATTATTATTATTATTATTATTATTATTTTTATTATTGTTCATTTTTTTATTTTTTTTATTTTTTTTTTTATTTTTTTTTTATTTTTTTTTATTTATTTTTTTAATCAGCAATTACAGAAGTTGATAAATTTAAAAAGAATTTCATTAAACTTAATTGAGTAATACTTGAAATTGGTTTTAATTGATTATCAACAATCCAACAAATTTGAGCATTATTATCAACAAATTTTCTAATTGTTGCTTTTAAAGTTGAAGAAGGACTAACTAAAATCAATTGATCTTGTGGTGGGAATTTAATGAATTTACTAATTGGTTCATAACATTGATTGAAGGAATAGATTGATAGCTTTCTTAAATCTGATGGAGAGAAAGTTCCAATTAATTTACCATCTTTATCAATTACAGCCAACTCTGTAATTTGTTCAGAATTTAATAAATTAATCGCATCGATTACACGTGAATCCATATCGATTGAAAATATCTCTTTTGACAATAATCCTAAACTTCTAACTGATGAATTTGCCTTACTACCTAATTCATCAATATTTTCATTTATAAATTTAATTACATTCAATCTTGAAACAATATCAACTACAATCGTTTCATTTGACATAATTGGTACTTGTAATTGATGGGTCATTATATGTATTAATAATTGAATTGGTGAATTTACAAATAGTGGTAAAAATGGTTCTCTATTATATTCTTTTTTTTTTTAAAAAAAATAAAGAGTTAATTATTAATTATATATATATATATGTGTGTGTGTGTATTAGTTAATACTTACTTAAAACTTCACCAACTGGTGTATTTGGAGATTCTACACTTGGGAATTGACCTAAAAATGTAGCGATATCTACGATTGATAACATTCCAATGTATTTTTTATGTTGAAGGTCTACAATTGGTAAGGATGTAACATTACTTTCATTCATTCTCATTAATGCATAATCGAGTGTTGCTTGACTATCGAGTGTGATTACATGTGATGTTTCTTGTGTTAAAATATATTCTATTAATGTATTTTGTAATAAATCTATTAAATTATGTATGGATCCAATATCACTACTACTATTATTTATACTATTGACTAATGCTCTTCTACCACTCCTGCCACTTGATGTTAATCCACTTGTATTATCTGTATTTTGATGTTCTTCTGTGTTATTGCTATTGTTATTATTATTATTACTATTGCCATTATTATTATTATTATTGCCAGTAGTAATTATATAATAAATCAATGCACCACCAATGGCACCTCCAAATACTTTCAATATAGTATTAAATGATGCCATTATTATTTGATTGTTTTTATATAGTTTTTATTTATTATCGCTGTGGGGTTGGGTTGTTTTTTTTAAAATCAAAAAAAAAAAAAAAAAAAAAAAAAAAAATTTATTTTTAAAAAAAGTGCAAAAATTAATCTAAAAAATTGAAATTAATTAATTTCAATTTTTTTATTTTTTTTATATTATTTTTTTTTTATTATTTTTTTTTTATTTTTTTAGTAACATATTTTTCATTTTTTTCATAAAAGATTTTGTTATATTTAATCTTGATTAAGATCTACATTATCATATTAAATAAAATTCCAATTTTAGACTATGGTGCAAAGTATTCCTGAAAAAAAAAAGATTTTTTTTTATTTTAGTTGTTAGGTTTCCTCAGAACATCATTT
>NC_007089.4:3448397-3480835 GCF_000004695.1 Dictyostelium discoideum AX4 | reverse complement strand
ACATCTTAAACATAATTTTTTTTTTTTTATTTTTTATTTATTTTTTATTTTCTTTTTTTATTCAAAATCAATTAATTTACAAATTCTATTTTAATATATTGTTATTCTTGAATAATTGCTTTTTTTTTTTTTTCTTTTTTTTTTTTTTTTTTTTCCAAGTGTGTATTGTTATAATTTTAATGAAACCGACATAATATTGTTGACAATGCATTATTGTATTTTTTTCCTTTTCTTTGAAGATATTTTTATATCAATGTAAAAATAGGTTCAATTTTTTCTTTTTTTTTTTTATTTTTTTTTTTTATTTTTTTTTTTTTTTCTTTTTTAAAAAAAGTATAAATAATAATAATAACAATAATAATTTTTTAAATAAACATTAAACAAAAAATAAAAATAATAATTGTAAACTTTAAATTTTTAAATTAAATTTAATATTTAATATTTAATTTTTTTGTTAATTATTTTATTTTTTATTTTATTTTTTTTTTCAAAAATACTATAGTTTTAAATTCAAAGCCATGGTCTCTAGAAATAAAAATATTAAAAATTTTTTCAAAAGAAAAATATCAAGATCAAAAATATTGTGTCAATATAATAAAACAAAATTTAAAAATTTTTATAATTATAAATTTATAATTAAAATAAAAGATGATCTAAAAAATCAAGAAATTATAGAAAATCAAGAGGTTTCAGAAAATGAATATATCAATTTTAAACTCTATGAAATAGAAGATACACAAATTGAATTATTGAATAATTTCTATGAAGCAAATCCAGAATTTCTAAATTATGGTTAAAAAAAAAAAAAAAAAAAAATGTAAAAATTAAAAAAAAAAAAAAAAAAAAAAAGTAAACTTAAAAAAAAAATATTGTTATAATTTTTTTAATAAAAAAAAAAAAGGGTATTTTTAATTGTTATTTATAGTTGCGTTCAAAATTTTTTTTTTAATAAATTTAAATAATATCTCCTGTTTTTTTTTTTTTTTTTCTAAAATTAATAATATTAAAAAAAAAATTTTTTTTTTTATGGTCAATATTGATTCAAAAAAAAAACAAAAAATGAATATTATTTTTAGAATTGATGCAATATTTGTCTCAGTCTAACACTGAGCACACACAAAAAATATAAAAAGAGATTATTTTTTTATTTTTTTTTTATTTTTTTAGGGGTTTTTTTTTTTACAACTTGAAAGTGATATATTAAAAAAAAAACAGTCATTGAATAGAGTGTTAAAAAATGATTCGTATAATTCCATTACCACATTAGTGCATTGCATCATTTAAAATTAATTTTTTTGAAATTATTATTATTATTTTTTTTTTTTTTTTAATTTTTTTTTTTTATAATAATAATAATAAAACAATTTTTTTTTTTTTTTTACATATGTGTCATTGTTAATAAAAATAAAATTTTTTTATAAATTTTAATATAAAATTTATTTTTTTCAACCATTCCATCCTCATAATAATAAAAAAAAAGAAAATATAGAAATTAAAAAAAAAAAAAAAAAAAAAAAAAAAAAAAAAATTTTAAATGGTAATTTCAAAAATAACCAATCATTATCTTTTATCGAATGATTTGGTTCTAAATTTTATTAATAAGAATAATTTGTCAATTTATAATACATCCACAACAAACATTAAATATTCATTTAATCATAGTATTCAAATAAATAATGAATTAATATTAATTGATAATAATAATAAAAATAAGAATCATCAAATTAGAGATATGTATATATTATATAAATTGGTAATGGGTAATTGTTATATTAGAAAAATAAATTTTAATTATATTTTTGAAAAAAAAATTAAATATATGATTGATAATAATAAAATATTAGAAATATCAACAATAAAAAATAATTTAAAATATGATGATATTAAATTTGAATGGATGGTAAACAATAATCAATATCAATTACTATTTGATAAAATTATAAAATCAAATAATCCATCATTTAATTTTAAATTTGATTTGGATTAAGATAATTATAATCCAAATAATCTTAATAATTTTAATAATAATAATAATAATAATATTTTATATTATTTCATTAAATTCTTTCAAATTATTCAACCAATAAATGAAAATAATCAAAAAATGTTAATTTTATTTTATAATAATAATAAACATATAAATATAATTTATAATAATTTAAAATTCATAAATAATTCATTAATTTCACAATTATTAATAAATGATTTAATAAATGATGAACTATTAACAATTAATAATAAAATATCATTTCAATCATTAATTGATTTAATTTTAAAATATGGTACATTTGAAACAATTTCAAAATTTTTTAAAAATCATAATAAAAATAATAAAAATAATAAAAATAAAAATAAAAAATTTAATTTTACATTTTTAAAATTAAATGAAAAGTCAATTAATTTTGCACTTTCATCAACATCAAATAATAAATTAATTAAAAGTATTTCTTAAAAATAAAATCCCAACACCAAATAAATTTACAATTAAAATTTCAAATTTATTTGGTATTAAATTTAATTTATTTTTAAGATTATTTATTAAAATTAAAAAAAATGTTTTATTCACTTTAAAAAATAAAGAGACATTTTTAAAATTAATTTCAAATTTAATTTATCAAAATAATAATTATAATAATAATGGAAATAAAAATGAAAATTGGGAAAAACAATTAATTAATTTATTTGGTATAATTTTTTATTTAATTGAAATTGAAAAATTAAATTTCGAAGGTATTGAAATTTTTAAAATTATAAATAAAGAAATTAAATCAATTTTTTCATTATATGGGTATAAAAATTATTTTAAATTTTTAAATGAATTTAATAATATTAATATAAAAGAAAATGAAAAATCAATAACTTTAATTAAAATTGAAGGAATTAAAAATAAAATTATTAAAATTATAAAATCAATATTTTTTAAAAGAATTATAATTGATTACAAGAAATTATTATTGGTTGATAAATATTATTGGATTGAAAAATCAATTAAATATTCAATTGAATTTAATGATTATAAAAGTTTAGAAAGATTTGGTAGTGATGGTAAAATATTGAATATTTTAATTGAACATGCTTATCTTAATGTTGATATTAATTTATTTATAATTGCATGTTCAAGTTCATTTCACCCATTCATTTCAACAAAGTGTCAATTCAATCCAAAGGTTTCTATTGAATTATTAAAGAAATTCGATACTGGTACAAATGAAGATTTAATTAAAATAATTGAATTTTTAGAAACAATTATTCAATTATTTAAATGTGATGGTTCATTTAATGATAATCAACAAACATTTTATTTTGAAGATGAAGAACAATCATTTATTGATAGAAACATATCAGTAATTGAATTAATTTTAAAATATATCTACACATATGGTAAAACAAGATTAACAAATGTAATACTTAATCAATTACTAGACTTAATTAATTCAATTGGATTTAAAATTAATGCAAATATTTTAATTGGTAATTCAATTTTATTTACAAGTTATCATGCTTTAAATAATTTATTCCAATATAATGATATTAATATTTGTCGTAAAGTTGTAAAAAGTGGAAATTCAAAATTAATTAATTTTTTATACAATGCTGGATTTCTTATTAATTAATTATTATTTTCAAACTCATTAAAACTTGGATAGATCAAGTAAAAAATCAAAAATGTAATACTGGAATTAAAATGTAACAAATTGAACTCATTTTAATGTTTATAATTCCTTTTAAACACCAAAATTAAAAATAGATTTTATTGGAAGACTTAAAATTTATTATAATTTTTTTTTTAATTTTTTTTTTACTTTATTTTATAAAATTAAGTGGGACACTTAAATTTTAAGTGGGATATTTTTATATTAAGAAAATTAAAAATATTGATACTTTAAATAAAATAAAATAATAATAATAATAATAATAATAATAATAATAATAATAATAATAATAATAATAATAATAATAATAATAATAATAATAATAATAATAATAATAATAATAATAATAATAATAATAATAATAATTATTATAATAATAAATATATATCTTTAAAAAAATAAAAAATAAAAAATAAAAAAAATTAATTTCATATTTAATAAATTTAATAAATTTATTAATGAAGGTAACCAACAAAGAAAACAGAAATAATTATCTAAAAAAATAATTTTATTTTCTAATTTTAAATATCAATTAAATAAAAATTTTGTGTATATATAATCGAAAAAAATAAAAAACTTCATAATAATTTTAAGTTAACTTAAAATAAAAAAAAAAAAAAAAAAATGGAACTTAAAATTATTATGGAATTTTTATTTTTTTATTTTTTTTTTTATTTTTTTTTTTATTTTTTTTTTTATTTTTTTTTATTTTTTTGTTTTTTCTTTTTCTATTAATTGATTTCTAAAATAGAATTTATAAAATAATAATAGTAATAAAAAAAATTAAAAAAAATAAATTGGTCATGTAGGTGGATAATAGTATTAATGTTCAAAAAAAAAAAAAAAAAAAAAAAAAAAAATAAATGGTTGGTATAATTTCATTAACACATTAGTGCATTGCATCATTTAAAATTAATTTTTTTAAAGTTGTTATTATTATTATTATTTTTTAACATTTTCAACCATTTTTCCTCATTAAAAAAAAAAAAAAAAAAAAAAAAATAAGTATACTTATTAATTATTTCCAAACTCATTAAAATCAAAGATTAAATCGAAATTCAAAAATGTAATGCTGCAGAATTAAAATGGAACAATTGGAAAACTAAAAATAAATTTTATTAAGGAAGACTTAATTTTACAAAAAAAAAAAAAATCAAAAAAAATTAAAAAAAAATATATAAATTAAGTGGGATACTTATATTTTTTCAGTGGGATAGTTTTTGTTATAAAATTAAGTCCTGATTTTTTTATAAAAAATTTTTTTGTTTTTTTTGGAGACATATGTGTAAATTTTTTATTTTTATTTTTATTTTTATTTTTTTTTTTTTTTGTTTTTTTACCACCATATTTAGAAAGAAAATTATTTATTTATCTAATATAATTAACACCAATTGGTATTTTAAATTAAATAAAAATAAAAAACAATAATGTCCATCTTTATTCTTTGTATATCCCCATATCTATTTTATAGAAAATAATAATAATAATAAAAATTATAATAATAATAATAATGGTGTTAATCATTATAAAATAAATAAATAAAAATGAAATAAATAAATTAAAAATCTTCATTTGGAATTTTCAATTTCTAATTAAATTCCATATAAAGATTTATTTTATTTCTATAACAAGAAAATACAACTTTGGCTATATTGAAACAATTGAAAATGTTGAAACCTCAAGAACTCCAAAACTCTTAAAAACTAAACTAATGACACAATTAACAATTAACAATTGTGTTTTTTTTCAAAATTAATTTCATATTTAATAAATCTTATATAAATTTATTAATGAAAGTATCCAACAAAGAAACAAGAAAACAAAAATAATTATCCAAAAAAAAATTATTTAATTTTAAATATTAAAATATCAATCAAAACTAAAATTAAAAAATAAAAATAATAAAATAAGACCTCTCAAATTTATTTTTTTGAGTTTAACTTCAATTTAATAGATATAATCTATTTCTTTTTCTTTGAAATATTATGTAGTTTTTTTTTTTTTAATTTTTGAGTTGACTTAAAAAAAATTAATTGATTTTTTTTTTAATTTTTTTTTTTTTTATTTTTTTTTTTTTTCTATCACCCACACATTTTTTTTTTTTTCTTTTTTTTTTTTAATAAATAATAAATCAAACATTTTTTTCAATATATATAAAAGAAATATAAGGTTTGATCAGATTTTTTTTTTTTTTTAAAAAAAAAACTCTATTAATCAATTTTGAAAATAGAATTTCTAAAATAATAAATAGTAATAAAAATTAATTAAAAAAAACAAATTAGTCATGTAGGTGGATAATAATAGTATTTATATTCAGAGAAAAAAAAAAAAAAAAAAAAAAAAAAAAAAAAAAAAAAAAAAAAAATTCCCATATGATATCTCTATAAAAATTATATATTAATAAATTATCCTTAGGTATTATGATAATATAGAAATAACTTCCAGCCCATATATTTCAATTAAAATTTATTATTATAAAAGTATTTTTACAAATCGGTTTTTTTTTTTTTTTATTGATTTTTTAATTTCATTTTTTAATTTTTTTTATTTTTTTTTTATTTTTTTTTATTTTTTATTTTTTTTTTTTTATTGATATTTATTAATTTTTAAAATTAACGTTAATATTAAATTTTTTTAATTCCAACCAGAACCTGATTTTTTAATAATAGTAATAATAATAATAATAATAATAGTACCGACTAAAAACAACAATAAAAATTTAATAAATAATAAAAATAGCGACAATAACAATAATAGATATAATAAAATAAATATTGAAAGTAATGAATATGAGTTCTGTAACGTTATGTCCGGTCTGTTTGGACTTAAATATAGAACCTCAAATACTTAAACCGTGCAAACATCGTGTATGTTTAAAGTGTGTAAATAAAGCGAAGGAGAGCGATGGGTCTTCAAAGATAACCTTTAAATGCCCGCATTGCTATGTGGATGTTAAAAAATATTCAACCGATACATTTTTAAAGCAGCTTGTGGATGATGTAAAATCAAAAACTAATCCGTGCCACATACATGCAAATCAAGTTTATTTTAGTGTTTGCAAAATGTGCACTGTTCCAGTATGTCAAACATGCGTTATAACAAATCACAATGGTCATACATTTGCAATTCCAGACGATGAAAAATATAGGGAAATAATAAAAACCACTGCAAAGAAAATATGTGAATCAGCAGCCTCACTAAAAAAAGATATAGAAAGTTTAACGAAAGAAATTGAAAATCTGAGAGACATTTTAAAAAACGACACTGAAAAACAAATGGAATCAGTTCAAGCAAAAACCATAGTTATTTTAAAATCAGTGCAAATGGGTGAGTATAAAATTAAAAAGCAAATAGAGTTAGCAGTTCAAAAGAGTGATAGTACATTCTCATTCTTTTATGAACAATTGAAATTAAAATATGAGCAAATCAAAGACCATGTAGAGTTGGAAAAGTCCTTGGGACAAACAGACTTTAACATTTACCAAATTGCAAATTTCATAAGTAATATTAGTTCCATCGAACCAACAATAGATAAATATAATTCCGAAAAAAAAAAAATTAAAGACACACACCATAATAAACTATATTTTAATAAAGAGACCGCCGATGAAATCACTAAACTATTTGGTAAATTATTCGTAACTTATACTTGTAATTGTTCTAATAATTCTATTGAAGATTGTGAATGTGCTTTAAAAGCAATAGAAAATTCACAATCTGAATCGTCATTGGAATCAGAATCATCATTATCGACAACACCAACATCAACATCAACATTAACATCAATATCAACACCAATATCAACACCAATATCAACACCAACACCAACAGCAACTACAACATCAACACCAGAATCTTCACCAACATATATTTCTCAACAGTTACCATCCCAAAACATTAAACCAGTCTTACCATCATCTTCTCAATCGTCCGATTATGAAAAACAAAAATCAAATAATGTAGTTAACGAAAAAACGCAAGAACAACAACAACAACAACAACAACAACAACAACAACAACAACAACAACAACAACAACAACAACAACAACAAGAACTACAACAAGAACTACAACAAGAACAAGAACAACTACGACATCAAGAGCAACAACAAGAACAACAACAACCCTCAAATATATCCCCCAGACTACGACATCAAGAACAACAACGACAACAAGAACAACAACGACAACAAGAACAAGAACAACAACAACAACAACAAAAACAACAACAACAACAAACCTCAAATATCTCCTCCAGACAAATAAAACAAGAAAACTCACAACATACACCACATAAAACAACAACCGAAACATCAATAATACGAATCAATGCTGTTTTCAATACAAAACAACAGCAATCTGTTGATTCTGAAACAAAAGGTGGTGATAATCTTAAAACTGGAGTTGAAGCACTTGATAAAACTCCTGGTGAAGATGAAATTAATCAATCTATGGGCCAAAACAACCTCAAGGCTCTTATTTCCAAATCTCAAATGGAAAATCAACATTTACCTTTAGATGGTGAAACAAAAGGTGGTGATAATCTTAAAACTGGAGTTGAAGCACTTGATAAAACTCCTGGTGAAGATGAAATTAATCAATCTATGGGCAAAAACAACCTCAAGGCTTTTATTTCCAGATCTCAAATGGAAAATCAACATTTACCTTTAGATGGTGAAACAAAAGTTGAAGTATCGGAACAAATTGCAAATGCTCCACGTAGACCACCAAATTTTGAAGATCCAGTTTGTAAAGTAAAATCAATTTTCTTTTTGTGTGGTATGGAAGATAAACTACATCTTTCTAGATGTGTGAAATATACTCCATACAAAGATGAATGGTCCTTCATGCCACCCACAAAACATAAGCGTGCATGTGTTGCGGATGCTGGTGTATTGGCAAATGGTATAATCTATATTTTTGGTGGAAATGATAGTTTAGAAACCTACGAAAAGTTTAATATACATACAAATAAATGGGAAAATGGAGGCAGTATTCCCAATGGTGGAGGTTCTTCAATGTCGGCAACCTATGACAAGAAAAACAATTGCATCTATTTAATTGGTGGTGTTAAATTTAATCAAACATCAGCCAAAATCGAAAAGTGTACATTTACACAAAATGGTTCATTACATTTTACAACATTGGTATCTTTAATTCATCCACGTTATTATTGTTTCACCATTTTACATAATGATAGTTTGTATATTATAGGTGGCACAAATAAAACCAAAGAAGAATCTTATTTCTCAATCATCAACAATATCGAAGTTTTAGATTTAAAAACAAACAAAATCAAAGTACTCTACGACAAATTAGATAAAAGCGAAAATAGAATTGAAGGTGTTTGCTTTGATGGTGAAAATTTTTTCATTATAACCATTGATTCATTTTTCACTTTAAATTTATATAACTTTGAAATTCATCATTTAGCCTATCCACCAATTACCACCATGAGATTCGGTTTTTCAATGACAATTGGAAAAGATGAATCTTATCCACCTTCCGAACAAAATATTATATATCTGGTTGGTGATAGAAGCACAACTCATTTCAAATATCATATATCTTCAAATACATGGTCTGCTTCACCATCGAGACGACCCATAAGTTCCTACTTTCATGCTGCGGTTGTTGAACATGAAACTTGAAAAAAAAAAAACGACAACAACAACAACAACAACCAAACCTTTTTTTTTTATTTTTTCCGCCAAATTTTTTGACCAAAAAACAAAATTTTAATCAATTCAAATCCGATAAGTGTTGCATCTTTAGATCTTTAGTGCCATTAATTATAAAATTTTTTAATTTTTTAATTTTTTTTTTTATTCACAACAAACGATCAATTTTGTTTTGTTAGTGTTTTTAGTAAAAAAAAAAAAAAAAAAAAAAAAAAATTATTGCAATAAAAAAAAAAAAAAATCACACCCATATATATATATATATATATATATGTGTTCGTTCCGACCTTAAAATTAAAGAAATTCCATAAAAACTGGAAAACTTATCATTATTATTTTTTTTTTTATTTTTTTTTTTTTTTGTATTGACACAAATCATTTTATCTTTTTGTTAATTTAATTGCTGTTAAAACTTTAACTTTTATAAGAGTTCTATGTTTCTTAAAAATTATCATTGATATTAAAACAATCATTGAAAATCCAACAACACTAATTACTACAGCAACAGGGATTTTCCAATTATTTTTGTTGTTTATCTCACAATCTGTTGTCGTTGTTGTTTTAAATGAACTTGAAACCAATACTGAGAAATCTGGGTCAATAACACAATTCGAACAATGAGAAAGATCTAAACCAATTATTAAGGATTCATTATTTCTATTTACTACTTGGGATGAGAAAAATGTTGGTCTACCATCTGATAATAATTTATTTATGAATCTACCTGTAAAGATTTTATTATTTTTTTCAATTGTAATATAATTCAATATTGTATCTGTTGTAATTCCAGATGTATCAATACTTGTAGTATTTGATGATGATTCATCATTTTTACAACTATTTTCTTTATTTGTAGTAGTTGTTGTTGGTAAAATACTAACCAATGATTCAATTTGAAGTTGTAATGAATTTAATGAACTAATAAAGGTATAGTTATTAATTGATATAGTTAATTTTAAAGAATTTGCAAATACTAAGAAATTAACACCTGCAAATGAATATTGAGTATCCTTTGAAACTTCTTCAATAATTGTAACTACTTTACAATTTTTATTTGTATCTAATAATTGAGAAAATGCATATTGACCTTGTTTTGTTGATTCATTTTCATCAATATTCCAATTATTTACAAGTGGATGATTTAAAACTGTATTACCATTTAAATCAATTTCTAATAATGCTATAACTTTAATTTCAAAATTGGTTTGTTCATTTGTAATTTTTGAAACTCCTGTTGTTAAATTCACTGAAGAATTTGAAATTGGAATTATAGTTTCTTGAGCTTGTGGTGAACAATCAATACCAACAAATCCATTTTTACAAATACATTGTCCAATATTTGTATCACAAGTACCACCACCACCACTAGCAGATGTTTTATCAGAATTACAATTGTTTGGACAATTTTGAATTGGAATTATATAATTGAAATAATTCTTTTTAAACCAAGTATAACCATTTTGTGTAACATTTACAGATACTAAACCACTACCTCCATTTAATGTACAATTAATAGTTTGACTATTAATAAAAGTAATATTACAATTTCTTCCACCAATCTCAATAGAGATACCATCATTAACATTACCAAATAAACCAAATAATTGAACTGTTCCTTCTGAATTTGAAATAATTGGTACAATTGATGTTAGATATTGTAATGGAATTGAACAATCTGAACCAATATAATCTGAATTACAAACACATTTACCAAGTGTAGGATTGCATTTACCATTATTACAATTTGAAGGACACCCAATACATGTACCATTATTAGTATAGCAAATACCATTACTACAATCACTATCACATGGTATTATAGTATTGTTTTGATATGGGGTTATAGTAATTTGTGAAATTTGTTCACCAACTTTAATTCTAGTTATTAAATCTTTTTCATTTGAAGCGAATGCATTATCAACGTAGCAATTAATTTGATAAAATGTTGAAGATTGTACATTACAAATTCTATCACCAATTTTAATTTCTATAGTGGATATATTATAGTTAAAATAAGTACCAATAAATTGGAAATGATTAGGTGAATCATTTGTTTGTTCAACATATGTTACATTTGGCGGTGTTGGGGTTGTAAATAAAAAAAATGATTTTCCAATCTCACTATAGGTTATATTAAAAACTAATGGAGCAGTTCCACTTAAAGTACCTGTAAAATAAGTATAGTTTTTAAATGTCCAATATATAGAGGTTGAAGTTATTGTAGTTAAACTTGTACCAACATAATCTCCATATAATATGTATTGATTATTTCCATTTGATTTTAAATTTGGTATAATATTACAGACTATTTAAAAAATAAAATTAAAAAAATCAATATTAATATAAATAAGATTTTAAAATTAATATATCATAGAAATTCTTACAAGATGGAGGTGTGTAACTATCAAAATTATTTCCAATTAATTTAGTTTTTAATTTTGAAGATGCTAATTCTGAATATGGTAAAAAACAAGCAAAACATAATGGAATGGGACCAGATAGTGAATTATTTGAGAAATCAAATGTAGATAAAGAACAATACGATTGATCAAGTGTGCCTGTTAAATTATTTTTTGAAAGTAATCTATTTTATTAATAATAATAAAAAAAAAAACATTGTTAGATTTATAAATAAAAAAAAAAAAAAATAAAATTTAAAAAAAAAAAGTTTACAATGTATTAAATGAACCATAATCACCCATTTTACCAAGTGCTGAATTTATTTGATTTTCTGCTAAATCTAAAATAGTTAAATATTGAAAAAATGGTATTGAATTCAATTTACCATTATTGAACTTACTAATAAAAAATAAATAAAAAAAGGATTGATTAGTTTTTTTTTTTTTTTTTTTTTTTTTTAAAAAACAAAAAAAAAAAAAAAGAATCCTTACAATGATTTTGTTTTTAAATTAAAGTTTTTAAATGGTAGATTTCCATTGACCGAAAATGAAGATGACACATTTGAAAATTGTATTAATTGAGTTTCAATGTTGCTCATATCAATATAATCATTTGGTGTATCAAAGTATGTAGTTATTGACCTATTAAATTTTAATTTAATTAATAAATTTAAAATTATAAAAAGAAAAACAATGAATATATAATTAAAAGAAAACAAACATTGATAGACAATTTTTTGCCTTTTTGAAAGGGAATTGAATTGACCCATCTAAAACTTTGAACATAAGAGAAAAAGATCTGTTGATGTGTGTTAAATCTTCAAAATTTAAAAGTGATTCTCTATCAAACCCATGACCTAATGTAATTTGTCTAATATTTATTTATTTATTTATTAATTTATTATTATTTATTTATTTTATTTTTATTTTTATTTTTATTTTTAAAATTTATTTTTTATACTTACATATTTGATGGGTTTATATATGTAAAATTTGGTACGTTTGAAACATATAAAAACATAACATTAAGTGGAATATTGTGTTTTAAATCATTTATAATATATGGGAAAAGAAAAGATTTAAGTGGGCTATAGTATTCATACATTTCAATATTATTTACTAAAGATAGTGATGATAATGTTATATTTGTTTTTAATGGTTCTATTAAATTTAAAATATGAACTTCTCTTGTTGGAAGAGATATTACATCATAAAAACCTAAATCATAGCAACTATAAAAATTAATTTTATATGATGTAACACCAACTTGAGGTGGAGTTCCAATAATATTTGGAGTTAAAATTACATTTGTAAAGTCCAAATTACTCAAACTTGTATAACATGATATGTCATCATAAACAATTGAAGTAAAATTTGTATTTAAATTCCTAAGGTATAAAAAAAATAATAAAATAATAATAAATAAATAAATATAAATAAATCAATAAAAATAAATAAAAATAAATAAAATAAAAATAAATATAATCTTACAAATATGTGGCAGTATCATTACTACAAGTCAATCTACCTGAATTACAAAAATCATAATAATCACCCACAGTAGCTACATTCCCCAACATATGTAGTTTTGAAAATAAATTAAAAGAACAAACATCTTTATATTAAAAAAAAAAAAAATTAATTAATAAAAATGATATAAAAAAATAATAAAATAAAATAAAGAGATATACACACATTCGCCATCTTTTAATTTTACACTAGTAACCAATATTAATAAATTAGCAAATAATAATAATATACAACAATAAAATAATACTTTCATTTTTTATTTTTAGAAATCTAAATAAAAAAAATAGAAAAAAAAAAAAAAAAAAAAAAAAAACAAAAAAAAAAAAAAAAAAAAAAAAATAACGATAAACCTTAAAAAAAATATCCAACTTGTAAATGAATTTCTGTTTTTTGTAATAATCATATCAAAAATAAAAAAAAAAAAAAAATAAAATATAAAAAAAATATTTTGAACTTTTTAAAAAAAAAAAAATTTGATTGCACTAGTGAAGATAATGAAAAATCATTTTATTGTAAATTAATTCCGAAAGTGATTACACGTGATTGATTGGTAGCCAAATTTTTTTTTTTATTTTTTTCTCAACTTTGGTTAGAAAATTAATTTTTTTTTTTTTTTTTTTTTTTTTTTTTTTTTTTATTTTTTTTTTTATTTTTAGTTTTTTTTTATTTTTATTTTTTTTTATTTTTTTTTTTGGTATAAGAATGAGTAATAAAACAGATCTATTTTTAATCATATATAGAAATAAATATCTAAGGATAAAAATTTTTCATGAAATTAAAATTTCCAATAAAAAATTAAAATACATAAGATATAGTTTTTATGATGCTCCACTGGACTTTATAATAAAAACAAGAAATAAACAACTGTTAATAGAAAAATTAAATCTTTTTTCAAAATTTATTAATAATAATAATTCAAATAATTTAAATAATAATAATAATAATAATAATAATAATAATAATAATAATAATAATAATAATAATAATAATAATAATAATAATAATAATAATAATGATAATAATAATGATAATATTGAAATAAATGATATTTATAAATATTATGTTGAATTTAATTCCAAAGATTTTGAATTATTATTAGAATGGAAAGATTTAGATTTATCAACATTTATAGAATTTATTAATACATTTTCAATAAAATTAAAAGAATTAAATGCAAAAACTATAAATAAATATATTCAAATTTTAATTATTGAAAATGGTGTTAATGTAGAGATTTTAGAATATATTTTAAAAGAAACCAATATAAATAATATAATTGAAAAAGAAGGAGTAGGAGGAGGAGTAGGAGGAATATATGAAGAATGTAAAACTGATTGGATTGAAAATTTCTTTAAAAAAGCAACAACAGAAATGTCAATGAAAATGTTTAATTATTTATTTGAATTTGATGAAAATGGTAATTTAAAATATAGAATAACCTTTTTCAAAGAGTTTACAGACACTTTTATTTTCAATAATATCATTGAATCAATTAATAAAACTCAATCAAATAATCAATTAATTTCTGCATTCTTTAGTCTTTTACCTGATAGAATTTTTAAAAATTTAGAACTTTGTAATCCTCAAACACAAGATAAACCAAAACCAAGACAATATTCTTTCTTTAAAAATACAATTTCAAATTGTAATGGTTTCAATTTCTCACGTCTAATAAATACAACTATTAGAATGAATAATTTAGAAATATTAAAATTAATTTTATCAAAATTTATTTGGACACCAACTGCAACTACAACAAATTGTAATAATAATAATATACAATTATCAATAATTGAAATTTATGGATTTAAAATTTCAATTAATACATTAAGAAATTTAGAAATTGATATTAGTATATTTAATGGTACTGATGATTTAATGTTACCATTATATAAGGTTATGGTTGAAAAAGTTGTATCAGATGAATTATTTACAATTAATCAAAAATCATCAGTTACAGTTAATGGTCCATATTATTCAGATTATGTTTTAGAATTATTAAATAGAAATAATTTATCATTGGATAAAATGAAGAATAATATTATATTCAAATATAAATGTATTAGAGATAAAGAATCTGATTTTAATAATCATCTTTTATTGAATTCTCAATTGATTAATATAGATTTCTTTAGATGTAAAGTTATGAATGAAAATTTAGAATTGTTTGGATTTTATTTAGTTGCTTTTGGATTCGACAAAATGAGATTACTTGAAGCGGTTGATTTAGGTTTTGAGAAGATGGTAACATTCATGATAAACATTGGTGAAATGTACCTTGGTGGCAATGAAGAGAATCATCAAGAAGAATCTTTAAAACTTTATTTAGACCTATTATTTAAATCATTACCAACTGATAAACATAATGGTTATCAATACCTATTCGATTTAGTTTTACCAATTATTAATAATAAAATTATAAAATATGAAAATTTTAATAGATCATTATTCCATATTGTAAATAATAGAAAATTACCATTAAATCCAATCAAAAGGAAAAAATACATTGAAAACATTTCAAAAATTACAAATTTCTTTGATTTGAAATTAAATCATTTCTTAAATAATTATTATTCAATCAATTATCATCCCACAAAATCAAATTTACCATCAAGTATTCCAGATTATATGGATTTCAATAAAAACTCTTTAAATATAATAAAAACTACACCCGATCATATTTTCTATCAAATTTTTAAAGATTGTTTAGAGATTGGAAATTTAAAATTATTAAAAAAAATTTTAAAATTAACTAAAGTTAAACAAACAAATTCTTTATTAGAAATTTGTTTAAATTATAATTTTAAATTAATAAATTCGATTTTATTAAATTTAAATTTTTTAACAATAGAATGGCCACCAAATAATTCTTTCTTTAAATTATTAGAAAATTTTATAAAATTATCAATTAATAATAATAATTCAAATAATAATAATAATAATAATAATAATAATAATAATAATAATAATAATAATAATAATAATAATAATAATAATAATAATTTTGAAAATTATTCACTAGAATTGGTATTTGGTATTGGTAAATTTAAAAATTATAAATTTTTCAATTTATTTAATTTTCAAAGTAATGGTAAGAAATTAGATAATCAAGTTTTTTGTGACAGAGCTTTAATATTATTTCAATTGTATTTATTGAAAAATAGTTGTAGTGTTATTTGTAAAAGAATATTATATTCAGAATTGGTTAATTGTATAACTAACCACCATCCTCAAAACTTGGATTTCATAAGGAATAAAACCAGTGGTAAAAGTTTATCAATAATTATTTCTTTAAATTATAGTTCAATTGAAAAAGATCAACTTTTTCATAAATTTGGTTTTAATATTAAATTATAATAATAATAATAATAATAAAAAAACAAAACAATAAAATAAAATGTGACAGTTTGTTTTGTCATAATTAATATTTTTAATAAATTTATCTTTTTTTTTTTTTTTTTTAAAGATCTATAGTTTAATTTTTATTATTTTTTTTTTTTATTTATTTATTTTTAATTTCTACCAAATTGTTGTCTGATTTTAATGATTTGAGGTCTTTGACTCTCAGGAACTTGATCAATTTGTTGTTGGGTGAGACTTAAAACATAACTTGCGAATTGTTTATATTTATCACCTAATTGATTCCAACTTGCCATTGCAACAGGTGATAAACCAGGTGGAGGTGGGATACTACCACCTTGTTGTTGTTGATTCATCATATTACCCATATTACCCATATTATTCATATTATTCATCATATTATTCATATTATTCATATTATTCATATTATTATTCATATTATTATTCATATTATTATTCATATTCATATTATTCATATTATTACCCATATTACCCATATT
The DNA here is from genome assembly GCF_000004695.1 of Dictyostelium discoideum AX4. Taxonomy (NCBI): domain Eukaryota; phylum Evosea; class Eumycetozoa; order Dictyosteliales; family Dictyosteliaceae; genus Dictyostelium; species Dictyostelium discoideum. Next base: position 3,463,712 of record NC_007089.4, on the reverse strand, counting down.
CATATTATTTCCACCTTGTTGTTGTTGTTGTTGTTGTTGTCGTTGTTGTTGGTTCATATTATTCATATTATTATTACCCATACTACCCATATTCATATTACCCATATTACCCATATTACCCATGTTGCCCATATTACCCATATTACCCATATTACCCATATTACCCATATTACCCATATTATTCATATTATTACCCATATTATTACCACCCATATTATTACCCATATTATTCATATTATTACCCATATTACCACCTTGTGGACCACCCATACCCATATTATTACCACCCATCATTTGATTAGTTTGTGGGCCATTATTGACAGCACCAACACCCATACCCATATTATTACCACCCATACCCATCATTTGATTACCTTGCGGACCTCCCATATTACCTTGTTGCATTCCCATCATTTGATTATTATTTTGATTATTATACATTGTTGGTGATTGATTAAAGTTTTGTGGTTGTGGTTGTTGTTGTGGTTGTGGTTGTTGTTGTTGTTGTTGTTGTTGTGGTTGTTGATTCTTTGGATTACTTAATAAAATTTGAGTGGCAGCATTTTGAGAAATCATACCTAAAACTACTTGAGCATGAAGTAATGCTAAACCCATTTGAGGATAATTAATCAGTATAGATATTGCTTGATCTGGTTGATGTTGAACAAAACTTTTCATATTACTCAACATTTCAAATAATTGAGCTGGATTTGTACTTTCTATAATATTTTGTATTGCATTCTTTGTTTGTTGTGGTGATAATTGTTGTTGTTGTTGTTGTTGATTTTGTTGTTGATTTTGTTGTTGTTGATTTTGTTGTTGATTAATATGTTGTTGTTGTTGTTGTTGTTGTTGTTGCTGTATATCATTTCCTCTCCATTGTTGCTGATTTTGTTGTTGTTGATTCTGTTGTTGTTGCTGGTTTTGTTGTTGATTTTGAGCACCATGTTGAATTCTTGGATCATTTGGTATCATTTGACCACCTGTATTTCCCATTTGTTGTTGCATTAACATTTGCATTTCACTTGCTTTTTCATTATCTGCATATGATACCCTAAGTACTCTATTACCAAACTCTATATTATTTAGTGTAATTTAGAAAAAAAAAAAATAAAAAAATAAAAATAAAATAAAAAAGGAAAATAAAAAAGGAAAATAAAAAAGGAAAATAAAGTAGATACCCATATATACAATAATCTCTCTCACCCATATGAATATAAAAAGATGAATAAATGCAACTCCCTTCTATTTTCTCTTTTATCAATTTATTTTTTTTCTCCACCTGTCCTTTTTCTCTCTAGTCTTTTTATAATATAAATTACATTCCCAATTAAGGGAAAAATAAAATATGAATCTTGTATGAAATCATAATGCAAAAAAAAATTGATATCATTCATACAATAAAGAAATTCATTTATATTATTGATTGAAAATTGAGATGATAATCATTATAATCATGATAATCATGGTGGGAAGAGGAGGAGGTGGATAATCAATTTCTAATTGATAAAAGAAGAAAATAATACGCATTCATAAATTTATATTTCATATGAGTGGGTGTTGATAATATTGATATTGACATCTCTTTTGCGACAAAACATAAAAATGGTATATAAATCGTTTCTGTCAAAAGATTTGCTGTCAATCTCTGTTGTGTGTCTTAAACTATATATATATTTTTTTTTTTTTCTTTTTTATTTACAGTAAACAACATATAATTTCTAATTGCTGATAATGCATTATCAACATTTTCATATTCACAAAAACCATAACCTTTAGATTTTTTTGAATCTTTATCTTCTAATAATCTAAATGAAACAACTTTACCAACACCTGAAAATATTTCAATTAAATCTTTTTCATTTGCTTCGTATGGAATATTTCCAACTAATAAAAATAAAAAAAAAAACAAAAATAATAATAATAATAATAATAATAATAATAATAATAATAATAATAATAATAATAATAATAATAATAATAATAATAATAATAATAATAATAAAATAAAATAAAATAAAACAATATTTAGAAAACAATATTATTTATAAAATAATATTATAAATAATAAAATATTTTATAATTATAAGATGAAAAAAAATAAGAAAAAATAAGAAATTATTAATGTTATTAACATATATAGTTTGTAGATTTTAATTAATTTTTGAAATTTTATTACTACTAATCCAATTACGTGTGGGTCAGTGGTTCATAATATTTTTTTTTTCTTTTAAAACTTACCAAATACACTCTTTGACATGTCTTTTCTTTTCTATATGAATATATATATATATATGTTAACTTGTTTGTTTTTTTTGTTTTTTTTTTTACGTTGACCACCAATAAATTCCTATAAAAAAAAAATATTTAATTTAAAATTGTTGAAATTCACTTTACAAGTGCAGTTGAAGGTTGAAAAAAAAAAAAAAAAAAAAAAAATTAAAAAAATAAAAAAAAAAAAATAACAAAACACCAAAAAAATAAAAATAAAATAAAAAAAAATAAAATAAAAAAACAAAAAGTGTGTGAAACGAATTATTTGATTTTTTTTTTTTTTTTTTTTTTTGTTTTTGCTGTAAATTTAATTAAAATATTTTAAAACCAAAAAATAAAATAAATTAAAATTTTAAAATAAAAAAAAAAAAATTTTTAAACTGTACTACCACATATTAGTTTATTATTTATTTGTTTTTATTTATTTATATTCAATTAGTAAAGTTATTAATAGTTTAGTAAATAATAGTGGAACTATTAATAAAATAATGAAATCACTATTTATCCTAAGAAATAATAATAATAGAAAAGGTTTATTAAAATTTTATTCTCCACCCTTGAATTCAATTCTATTAAATGTGAACAATAATAATAATAATAATAATAATAATTTCAAAAAATCAAACTATTGTACCATCACTCCAAACATAATTCATAATGATAATAATAATTTAGCACCACAATCTTTTATACCAATATCGTCAATTGAAAATGAAACTTTAAAATCACCACACCAACAACACCAACAACAACAACAACAACAACAACAACAACAACAACAACAACAACAACAACAACAACAACAACAACAACAATCTCAAAATAATATTATTAAAAATCAAAAATTTATATCAATGTTAACAACTAATATGAAGACTATACCAAAATATATACCAAGTAGTCAATTTATTATTGAAAAAACATTAGATCCAACATTAATTAAAACATCAGAACCAAGTGAACCAGTTAAAGTAAAGAATAGATATATTATTGTTGGTTTAGGTAATCCTGGTACAGAGTATGTAAATACAAGACATAATATTGGTTTCTCTGCAATCGATCATCTTTGTGAATTACTTGATTGTAATTTGGATCAAAATGCCAAACATTCTCTCTACACAACTGTATATTTAAAATTGGATGAAAAATTATCAAGTAAACAAAGAGAATCAAATCGTAATGAAAAAAAGTTAAATCATTCAAAACAACTTGAATTACTTAAAAATCAATTTATTAAACAACAAGAACAAGAATTATCATCAACATCAACAACTACTACTAATACTACACAAGAATCACCTGTAAATATTCAACAACAACAACAACAACAACAACAACAACAACAACAACAACAACAACAACAACAACAACAACAAAAAGAAGAAAAAGAAGAAGAAGAAGAAGAAATTGATTTAAGTTCAATTAAAAAACCAAAAAAAGTAATTAATCAAGTTATACTTTTAAAACCAATGACATATATGAATGCAAGTGGTAATCCATTAAGAACGATTCAACAGAAATATAATGTACCACTTCAAAATATTTTAGTATTAGTTGATGATATTTCCACAGATATTGGTGTAATTAAAATGAGAACTAAAGGTGGTAGCGCAGGTCAAAAAGGTATTGAGAGTGTTATCTCTCGTTTAGGTACTGAAAAGTTTTCACGTATAAAATTTGGTGTTGGTGTTCCAAATGCTGGTGAAATTCGTTCAAACTTTGTTTTAAAGAAATTCTCACGTGAAAAGGAACATTTATTAAAAGAATCAATTGATAAAGCTTCTCGTTATTCTATTATGTGGTTAGAAAAAGGTTCTGATTTTACAATGAATTTAATTAATAAATAAAACAAAATAAAAATAAAATAAATAAAAATAAAAAAAACAATAATTACAATATTTTTTTATAGTTTTATTTTATTTTTATTATTATTATTATTACTATTATTATTTATTAGTGAGATAAAGCTAAAATTGTAATACCAGCACCAAGGAATATAAATGATATTAATAAAATTAATAAATTTTTTACACCTTGAATTTCACGGAAATAAAAAACACTCCAAAGTGAAGATACAATCATTGGACCACCAGAACCCATTGGAAAACCAATTGTATAACCCAAGTTTTGAGTTGCAACCATTAGACCAACATTTGCAATACCCCAAAGTAAACCAGAGAAAAATGAAGGGAAAATAGTTTGTGGGAAAATTTGTGGTGGACGTACAATAATTGAATAAACTATAAACACAGCGGTATTTGCTAAAAAGATACCAGAGAAATGACAAAATACAAATGATAGTGGTGATGCATCCACGTTACTTTGTTTCCATAATTGCATTGGTACCATATTAACACCATACATAATACCAGAGAAAACTGATAAAACTATGCCCAATATTGTATTATATGGTGGTGGCATTCTCTCAAAAATGGATTTCTTTGGCTGCTTATTAAATGCCCCACTTCTACGTTTATTATTTCCATTATTGTTGTTGTTATTAATTGAGTTATAGCCATTGTTGTCGATTCCGTTATTACCAATTTCCGAGTCGTCTACAATTGATGAGTAGGAATGTTCGTCTTTCTCTTCGATTGTAGGTTCAATGAAAAAGAAGAAAATTACAGCCGCTACAATACATGCGAAACCAATCCAATTTAATGCTGGATGTGATACCTTTTGTTTGTCTATTCCAAACCATCCGAATTTACCTGTGAAATAACCTGTGATAATACTTGAACAACACCATAACAATAAACCAAGACCAATACCAATGGTTTTTACAATTGGAATAACGCAAAAATTACCAATTGACCATAATGTACCACCTAATAATCCCCATGGGTCAAATATATAATCTTTTGATATAAACATTGCACAATATGCAACTACTAATGTACCAACACTCATTACCCATGTAAATGCTAAACCATTACCTGTTGGATAATTCTTTACTGGAACTATTTTTTTTTTTTTTTTTTTTTTTTTTTTTTTTTTTTTTTTTTTTTATTCATAATTAAATAATTAATAATATATGTTTGATTATTTTTGATGATTTTTGATTGTTGGCGAAATTTCATTTTTTTTTTTTTTTTTTTCCAGGCAAAATAAAAAATAAAAATAAAAATAAAAATAAAAATAAAAAAAAAATGAAAAAAAAAAAAAATCGTGGCATTTGGGATACCAGGTAATCAATTGACATTGTCATTTTTTTTTTTTTTTTTTTTTTTAGGGGTTGCGTTTTTGAAATAAATAAATAGGTTTGATTAGTTAAATGAGTTTTATAATTTTGAAAATAAAATTAAAAAAAAATAAAAAAATAAAAAATACATACCATAATTTGAACCAAAAAATACTATAAAGAAGAAATAAAAAAAAAAAAAAAAAAAAAAAAAAAGTAGATAAGTTAGTGTTTAATTCAAAGATATATGTGTATTTTTTTTTTTTTTTTTTTTTTTTTTTTTTAAATACATACATGATGCAACTGCTGCACCAATATAACCAATTACTTGAGGGTTAACCATATTTTACTTTATCAATATGTTATTGTTATTTTTTTTTAGAAATAAAGATAAAATTTTAAAATTTCTATATGTGTTAACAATTGTATTTACTGATCGGTGAAAAAAAAAAAAAAAAAAAAAAAAAATTAAATTTCCATTTTATTTTTTTTTTTTTTTTTTGTGTTGGTTTTTTTTTTTTTTTATTTTTTATTTTTTTTTTTTTTTTGAGGTTTAAATTTTTTCCCACCAATAATAATTTACACTTATGCAATAACTAACAAATTTAAATAAAGTTATTGTCAGGTGATTAAACTACCACTGAATCATAAACATTTATTTTTATTTTAAATTTAATTTTTTTTTAAAAATAACTGTTTTTATTTTTTAGTTTTTGGAATTTTATTTCCATATTTTTATTTTTAATTTTAATTTTTCTAAGGTTTTTTTTTTTTTTTTTCTTTTTTTAAAAAAAAATAGTAATAATCAATAATAATCAAAAAAATAAGTAAATAGTAAATCAAAAATAATTATCCTAATTTTGGAAACACCTCTTTACATTTTCAATAATTTATTTTTTTGAATTAAAAATTAATAATCAAAGGAACTAAAAAAAAAAAAAAAGAAAAAAAGAAAAAATTTCAAAGAAAAAATTTCATATAAATAGATTTTTTTTTTTTTTTTTTTTTATTATTTAAAGGTAAAAAAAAAAAAAAATTAATATTTTAATTTAAACAACTATTAAAATAAAATTTAATATTAACAAAAAAAAAAAAAAATTATATATAAATATATTTAAAATGTTAATTTTAGTTAAAACTTCAACAATAACATTTTCATTGGATGTTCAAAGAGAAGATGGAATTGATGTATTATACAATAAAGTTGCAGAAAGATCAGGTCAAAAAGTATTTCAATTTTCATTAATATATGCTGGTGATGTTTTATCAAATAGTACAAGTAAAAACACGATTGGAGCATGTGGTATTAAAACAGAGAGTACAGTTCATATGATCATTATTAAAGAATTCAAATTAACAATTCAATATCTTGATAAATCATATCCAATTCTTGTTCCAAATAATGAAGGATTAAAAATATCAACTTTGAAATTGTAATTATAAATACATATTTACTCTTTTTATTTATTTATTTATTTACTAACACTCATATCTTATTATTATTTTATTTTTTTAAAACAGCCAAATTAAAAATTCATTACAAGAGGTTATTGATGGTTTAGAAAGTAAATCAGTTAATGGAATAGTTTTATCAAAGAATGAAATTGAATTGAATAATTCATCATCTTTACAAAGTGTATTAAATAATGGTGATATGGTTGAAATGAAATTAATTGAAGAAATTATAATTCCACCAACTACAACAACAACAACAACAACAACAACATCATCACCATCAAATTATTTAGAAGAAAAAAAGAGAAAAGAAAAAGAAATTCAAGATGAAAATGATAGATTATTAAAATCATTTATTGAAAATAATGAATCAATTACATCAGATGTTGAAATTATGTTTTGTTTTGATACAACTGGTAGTATGTATCCAATTATTGAAAATGTAAGAAAAGAAGTTACAAAAACTGTTAAATGTTTAATTAAAGATATACCAAATATTAAAATTGGTATAATGGGATTAGGAGATTATTGTGATGGTGAAAATTTAATTAAAACTTTAGATTTAACTTCAAAAGAAAGTGATATTATAACATTCATTAAAGAGATTCCAAGAACTAGTGGAGGTGATTGTCCAGAAGCATATGAATATGCATTGCTAAAAGCAAAACAATTATCTTGGTCATCTCATACTTCAAAAGCATTTGTATTAATTGGTGATAATGTTCCTCATGAACCATCTTATACAAATTTAAATATTAATGTAAGTAAATATATAAATATATAAATATATAAATAAATAAATAAATAAATTTTCAATTTTTAATAATTAATTAATTAAAATATTTAATTAAATACAAATTATTAGTGGTTTAAAGAATGTGATGATCTTTATAATATGGGTATTAAAATTTATGGTGTTAAAGCAGGAACAGATAGTTCAGTATCTTGTTTTTATCAAGAGATTGCAGAAAGAACATCTGGAATTTCAATTGATTTTAAAAACTTTGATTTAATCACTCGTTTATTTTTAGCAATTTGTTATAGGGAATCATCAAAAACTCAATTTGAAAAATATAAATCTGATATTAAAAATGATAAAGATAGTAATTTATCTAAAATATTGGATGATTTAAATAAAGATAATTATGAAGTTATAAAATCTGATGAAATTAAAAAAGATAATAATAATAATAATAGTAGTAATAATAATAATAACAATAATAATAATAATAACGATGGTGCATCATCAAGTACAAATAATGAAGAAAAAAATAAAGTTATTGTTAGAGATTATGGTAAACCAATAAACTTGAAATCAAGTCAAAAATGGTTCAACCATGAAATTGATATAAATAGAAAACCTCAATACATATATAGCAATAGTTTAAAATACTTTGTCTTTCATACTGAAAGCAAAGGATCAAGATGTAATTTAATGTAAATAAAACTTTGGAAATTATAAATAAAAGTAAATAAATAAATAAATTGATAAAAATAAAAACTAAAAAAAAAAAAAGAAATAATAAAATGATTTTATTTAGATAAAAAATAATGGAATTCCATTATTTATTTTTAGAATACTTAGTTTTTTTTTTTTTTATTTTTTTTTTATTTTTTTTTTTTTTTTGAGTTTTATTTTATACGATTAAATATAATTAGTTTGTTCATGAAGAACTTATTAGATTACTGTTTAAATATTTCATTTCCTCTAATTTGACAATCTTCTTTGAATTTCTTTCTTTTAATTTATTTATTTCAATTAATAGTGGTGATTCTTTTGGTTTCTCCAATATTCTTTCTTTCAATTTTTTTTCATCTTCAAATAATAATATTGATTCTTTTGTTTTATTCCAATTTCTTTCTTCAAATTTATTTTTTAATTCATCAAATGGTTTCTGCTCCAATTTTCTTTCTTCCAAACTTTTTTTTATTTTAACTAATAGTTTTGATTCTTTTGGTTTTTGCTCCAATTTTCTTTCTTCTAATTTTTTTTCAACTATTAATTTTGATTCTTTTGGTTTTTGCTCCGATTTTCTTTCTTCAACATTAAATTGTGATTCGTTTAGTTTCTCTGATTTTTTTTCTGAAATTTTTTTTCTTAATTCTATGATAAATTTCGATTCTTTATTTTTTTCCAATTTTCTATTTGATAATTTATTTATAATTTTTTTAATTAAAATAACAACCGAAACTAGTAATGTGAAAAAAATAATCATATCACCATTTCTTTTTACTATATTGAATGATAATATTTTTACCAATGTAAATATAAATACAATAGAAAGTAATAAATTTTTAATTATTGAAAAAATCATAATTTTTTGTTCTTTTAGCCTATGAATTTTTTTTTTTTTTTTTTTTTTTTTTATATGAAATTTTTTAAATTATTTATTTTCTTAAAAAAATTAAATAACTTAAGATCTTGATTTATTTGTAAAAAACAAACAAATAAAAATTAAACACCAAAAAAAATAATTTTTTTTATTTAAAAAATTAAAAAGTAAGTTTTAAAAACTTACTTTTTCAAAAAAAAAAAAAAAAAAAAAAAAAATATTCAAAGAATTGTAGTGTTGGAAATTATTTTTATCTCAAAAAATAAATAATTTTCTTATTTTTTTTATTTTATTTTTATTTTTTTGATAGAAAATTTAACACTAATTCCAATGAAATATAACAAAACATTAAATTATTATTTTTAAATTATTATATATTTTTTTTTTTTTTTGAAATTGAATATAAAATCAAAATAATTTAAAAATCTTTTTTTTGAATCTTTTTATTTCATTCACTTGATTTTCAAAATTTTCTAATGATGTTTTTTCCTCTATTTCGCCATTGTCTCTGAAATTTTTTTCTTTAGGAAAATTATTAATATTTCCATTTACAATATTAGAACCTTCAACGTTTCCACCAATTTTGAAATTATAAACATTTCTATTAAGTTGATTATCTTGTTGTATTGATTTTCTTTCTTTATTTTTCCTATTTTCTTTTAAAAATTTTACTTCATTTTGTTTTCTGTTTTCATCATCAATCATTTTCATATCAATAAATTTATTGTGGTAGGAAGTAATATTTTCAATACTTGAATAATGTTTTCCGATATAAAATGATAATAGTAAAATTAAAGTTAGTATACTAAAAATTAAAATTGATCATAATTTCTTTTTATTTCGTATAAAAAAGGATTTTTCCCTTTGAGCTGCATCCATTTCTATCATGTGAATATTTAATAATTAAAAAAATTGAAAAAAAAAAATTTAATTTCTGCCTTTAAATACAAATTGGTAATTTAAAAAATTATAGATCACTTATATTTTTGGAAAAAAAAAAAAAATTAAATAATTAAAATGATCTGGTTACCAAAAAAAAAAAAAAAAAAAAAAAAAAAAAAAAAAAAAAAAAAAAATGGAAATAAAAATAAAAATAAAATAAAAATAAAACAGTCAAAGGATTATCTCCAAAATTAAAGAAAATAATTAAGGGTAATAAATGAGTGAAATTATTTATTTAAAAATTAAAATTTTTTTTTTTAAAAAAAAGAATAATTTTAAATATTTACATTAAAGTTTATTTCTGTAATTTTGATTGTATTTTCTGGATTGCTTTGTTTTTTATCATCACTTTGGAACTGGCAATCATTTACATTGATTTCTATAAAATATTATCTTCTTTGTGACCATGGTTAGTAGCATATCCATTTATAAACACATTTCCTTCAATTGCCAAGTTTTTGTATGATTTTTGTTGCTTTTGTTTTTGTTGGTTTATTTTTTGTTTTGATTGTTGAAGTTGTTGTATTAGTTTTTTTGTTTCTCTTTTTTCATTTAGCAAGCTTTCAATATTATTAACCTCTGATGATTTTGAATTTTTTTTTTCATTGAATTTGGTGATTGAATTTTCTTCATTACATTTTTTATTATCATTTAATTCAATAGAAACGTTTTTATTATTATTATTTGAATAAAGTTGAAAAAAAAAAAAGACATTGTTACTAAAATTAAAATAATAAAAAAAATGCTATTGAATTATTTTTACTTTTTAAATCATTTTCATCATATACAAATTCTTCTGGTATATCTTCTGGTTTTTGATGGGCTTCTTTTTTTTTATCCATTTTAAAATAAAAATTTATATTTTTATCTTTTTTGCATTCAACAAATTAAAAAAAAAAAAAAAAAAACCAATTTATAGAATTTTTTTAAAGTAAATCTATTAAGCAAAAAATTAAATACATTTAATTTATTGCTTAATAGATTTATTTTTAAAAATAAAAAAAAGGAAAAAAAAGGAAAAAAAGGTAAAAATAAAAAAAAAATGCAACAGATGGAAAAAAAGGAATTTAAAAATTAAATTTAATAAAAAAAAAGGAAAAAAAGAGTTTATTTATTTCATTGAACCAATCATTTTTGATGGATCAACCCATTTATCAAATTCTTCAGAGGTAGTGAAACCTAATGAGAGACAAGCTTCTTTGAGTGTAGTTTTTTCTTTGTGAGCTTTTTTAGCGGCTTTGGCAGCTTTATCATAACCAATGTATGGATTGAGAGCAGTTACCAACATGAGGGATTCGTGTAAGAGTTGATCGATTCTCTTTTCATCGGCTTTAATACCAACGACACAATGTTTAGTGAAAGAAACTGAAGCATCAGCGATGAGACGAATTGAGGAGAGAACATTTTTAATGATGACTGGTTTGAAAACGTTTAATTCAAAATGGCCATTGCTACCAGCGATGGAAACGGTGGTATTGTTACCCATAACTTGAGCACAAACCATAGTCATAGCTTCACATTGAGTTGGATTGACCTTACCAGGCATAATTGATGAACCTGGTTCATTCTCTGGGAGGATGAGTTCACCTAAACCACAACGTGGACCAGAACCTAAGAAACGAATATCATTGGCAATCTTCATGAGAGAGACAGCGACGGTATTGAGGGCACCACTAACTTCGACCATAGCATCATGAGCTGCTAAAGCTTCGAATTTATTTGGAGCGGTTTTGAATGGGAGACCAGTGAATTTAGCGACTTCAGAGGCGATATCAACATCGAAACCAACTGGAGTATTTAAACCTGTACCAACGGCTGTACCACCTTGAGCTAAATTGTAAAGTCTTGGGAGGGTATCTTTAATTCTTTGAATACCATACTCGATTTGAGTGCAATAACCAGAGAACTCTTGGCCCAAAGTGAGTGGGGTAGCATCTTGTAAATGAGTTCTACCAATCTTGATGATATGATTAAATTCGTTTTGTTTGGTACGCATAGCAGCCAATAACATCTCTAAAGCTGGTACTAATTTCTCATTGATTGAGATTGCAGCAGCAATGTGCATACAAGTTGGGAATGTATCATTTGAGGATTGACTCTTATTGACATGATCATTTGGATGTACTAATTTCTTTGAGAAATCTCTTTTACCTGTCATTAATTCAATTGCACGATTTGAGATAACTTCATTGGCATTCATATTTGATTGTGTACCTGAACCAGTTTGAAAAACTACCAATGGGAATTGATCATCTAATTTACCTTCAACAACTTCTGTTGCTGCTTTAGCAATATTATCTGCAATGGTTGCATCTAAACCATACTTTTTATTTACAATTGCTGCACAACGTTTTAAAATACCAAATGAACGAACAACCATTAATGGCATCTTTTCTGATTCACCACCAATATCAAAATTTTCTAATGATCTTTGAGTTTGTGCACCCCAATATTTTTCATCATTAACTTTAACTTCTCCAAATGTATCAAATTCTGATCTAAATGTTGTCATATTTCTAATTGTTTTTAAAAATTGTTGATTCTAAAATATTAAAAATAATAATAATAATAATAATAATAATACATTAACAAATAAATAAATAACCAAAAAAAATAAAAAAATAAAAAAAAATAAAAATAATTATTTTTTTAAAAAATTTTAAAAATTAAAAAAAAAAAAAAAAAAAAAAAATTAATTAATAATTTATTATATTTTTTGAAAATAATAATAATAATATTATTTATTATTATACTTACATTAAGTTTTCTTGATGCAGATAACATCTTATTTTGTTTAATTTGAAGTGTTTCTCAAAAAAAAAGAACTGTGAAAAATGAAAAAATTAAAAAAAAAAAAATTTTATTTTAAAAACATTTAAATTTGACTTTAAAAAAATAAAAAAAAATAAAAAAAAAAAATAAAAAAAAAAAAATAAACCAATTTTTATTTTTCATCATTTTGGCGAAAATCCAATCTTGGAGATAAAATAATAATATAAATAATAATACTGATAGTTAAAGTTGATAATATTTTAAAATTAAAATAAAAATAAATTTCTTAATTATTAAAAAATATTACTTGTTTTGTTAAAGTTGGAACGATTGACAATTTTTGGAAATAAGATGAAAATTCTTGAGATTCTTCAAAACCAATAGTTAATTTATATAAAGATGTTGATAAAGTTGTTTTTGTTGTTTTCTCTATTGTTGTTGTTGGTGTTGGTGTTGTTGTTGTAGTTGTAGTTGTTTCAAAATCCGTATTTAATATTCTACCATTATTAATATTAATGAATTTTTGAGTTATTGAAGAAAGTTGAAATGGTAATTTTAAAATTTTTAAAGATTTAATTGTTTTATTTAATGGTAAAACATTAAATAATAGATGATTTAATTCATTTGAACTTTTTATTGAACCAGATAAATTTAAATAAACAATTGAATGATTATTAATAAATGATGATAATATTAATTCATTCACAATTATATCCATATCTAATAATGATAATTTTTTAATAGAATTTGTATTTTCAATTAAATTAATTAATGGATTTGTAAAATATGTTGGAATAATATTACAATTATTGTCATCTTTTTCATCATCATTATCATCATCATCATCATCTTTAATATAGAATTTATTATTTTTATTAAATTGACAAATTTCAGAAATTTTTAAAGTTGATAAATTTTTTAAAGATAAAATTGAATTACAAAATTTTGACCAATCATTAAGAGTATGTTTTGTTCTTTTAATTGAACCATTACCTGTGAAAGATTGATCACAAATACATAAACCATTGTAATAATCATCATTGTCATATTTATGTTCGAAGCTAATCATTGAAATACCAAATTGATTTAAATAAGATTTGAATGAATTAATATTATCACCACCATTTAATCTTTTCATATGAAATATTAATTCATGAAAATGGAATTTCACATCAACATATTTCAAATGATTATTCGATTCAATTGGGTTACATAACACTATTGGATTAATGAATTGATTTTTAATTTTTAAAAATTCAACACCTTTAATCGACTTTAATAAATCATAGAAATGAATATTTGATTTACTCCAATCAATCATATCATCAACTAATAATAATTTACTTGGTTGAAAATTTCTTGAAATAATTTTAAATAGTGATTCAGATTCATTGAATAATGATAATTTTAATGTATCTAAATTATCTAATAGTAAATTATTTTTCAATTTTAATGAATTCCAATAGTTTTCATCTAATTCACCCATAATTAAAAATAATACAAATCTGATTTTTGATAATTTACTAAACTTATATTCTTCTAAAAATTCTTTATCCCTATCATTAATTTCACCATCGTAATCCATTAAGAAATTATATAAAATCTCTACTAAATTTGGAAATCTTTTAACTAATTCAATTTCACTCTTATATTTTGAATTTGTATCATTCTCTTCAAATCCATCTTCAATAAATATTTCAATATTTTTTTCTTTAATTAAACAATATGATTCTAATTTTTCTAATTTTTCTTCTTTTTTATCTTTTTCTTGATGTTTTTCTTGTTTTTCTTTTTGTTGTCGTTGTTGTTGTTGATGTTGTTGATTTTTTAAAATGATTTTATTATATTTAGTTGATGAAATGGTTGTTATTGATTTTGAAACAAAATTAAACCAAGATTTACAAACTAATGAATATGATAGAATAAAACTTTCATTAAATTTTTCAGATTCATCATATGGAATATATTCACCTGTCAATTGATATCTATCAAATAATATTTGACATTTATTTGAATTATCAACCAATAAAATAAATATCTTATATTTTAAATAATTTGGTAATGAATCAAAAAAACAATTTGTTTCCATTTTATTTTATTTTTTTAACTAAAGATTTGTATTTTTTTTGGTTTTTATATAATAATAAAAAAAAAACTCTCTATTTTTTTTTTTTTTTTTTTTGTCAAATCAAAAAAAAAAAAAAAAAATTTGAAACCAGTTAAAATAAAAAATATTAAAAATAGAAAAAAGATGGAATTAAAACAGTGTGGTAATTAAAAATGAAAATTAAACAAAACTCAAAAAAAAAAAAAAAGTTTAAAAAACACCTATTTTAAGATATTGATAATTGTTCTTTT
>NC_007089.4:3443397-3445897 GCF_000004695.1 Dictyostelium discoideum AX4 | reverse complement strand
TAATACTTTTTTACTTTTTAAAATTGAAATCTCTTGTTTAATACAATCCTCCGCCTCTGATGGATTATTTTGTAAAGATTGTTCCAAATTTTCAATCATTTTATTTAAACTTTTTATCTAAAAAAAAAAAAAAAAAAAAAAAAAAAAAAAATTAGTATGAAGATCTGAGATTATATGGAAAAAAAAAGACTTTTGAAAAATTAAAAAAAAAAAAGATTTTTTCAATTTTTTCAAATTTTTTTTTTTTTTTTTAAATGTGTAATTGTAAAATAAGTCGAATAAGATTGTACATACCTTTCTATGAGGCCATCTTGGGATACCATTTCTTCTGCATATCTTTTTAAGCATTGTTGCACAAATGCCCAACTCTTTTGCCACATCATTTATAGGTAGATGAAAATATTTTGAGAGTTGTTCAAAGCCAATTGTTGCTGTTTGAGGCATTTTGGCTGTATTTGTATTATTTGTTGTGGTTGTAGTTGTGGTTATATTGGTTGTAGGGTTTGTTGTAGTGTTCATATGAAAATTTTATTATTATTATTATTATGGTTTTGGATTTTTATTTTATTTTGTTTTTTTTTTTTTATAATATTTAATTTAATTTTAAAAAACAAAAAAAATTGAAAAGGTTTTTTTTTTTTTTTTTGTTTTTTTGTTTTTTTTTTTTTTTCTGTTTTTTTTTATTTTATTATTTCTGCTGAAAAAAAGGGAAATACAAAAAAAAAAAATTTAGAAAAAATTATTGTATGCGATTAGAATTGATTTTTTTTTAAAAAAAAAGATATTTAAAAAAAAAAAAAATAAATAAAAAATTTAAAAAAAAAAAATTTAAAAAAAAAAAAAAAAAAAAATTTTTTAAAATAAATTTTGAGAAAAACGAACAGATGTATAGCACAAGTTTTTGTCAAATATATAAATTATTTTTAAAAAAAAAAAAAAAAAATAATAAAATAAAAAATAAATAAATAAAAAAAAAAATAATTAAAACCAATATAGGTTAAAGTGTAATATTATTGATATATTATGTGATTATTATTATTATTATTTTTTTTTTTTTTTGTGTGTGCGTGCGGAATTTTTTTTTTTTTTTTTTTTTTTTTTTTTTTTTTTTTTTTTTTTTTTTTTTTGAGAAGTTTGATATTTTTTTTTTTTTTTTTTTTTGTTTATAATTTTATATTTTATTATAGAAAGAAAATCAAGTTCGATATTCTTTATAGATAATTATTATAATAAATTATTATTGTATTTATTGTGTTGTTGAATAAATTAATTAATGTTTTGGTTTTGTATGTAAAAAAACTATGAAAAATCTATCTATTTTTAAAAAA
Source organism: Dictyostelium discoideum AX4 (assembly GCF_000004695.1). Lineage (NCBI taxonomy): Eukaryota > Evosea > Eumycetozoa > Dictyosteliales > Dictyosteliaceae > Dictyostelium > Dictyostelium discoideum. Next base: position 3,444,569 of record NC_007089.4, on the reverse strand, counting down.
ATAAACGAGCTTTTGTGTTAGTTTATAAACAAAAAGGTTTAAAGCAAAAAAAAAAAAAAATAAAAAAAAAACCGCGGCACTAAAATAAGTTGGAAAAAAAATTTTAATTAAAATTAATTAAAATAAAATTACATTAACAAAAAAAAAAAAAAAAATGAAAAAAAAAATGAAAAAAAAAAAATTAAAAAAAAAAAAATTAAATAAAAATAAAAAAAAATTGAAAAAAAAAAAAAAAAAAAAAAAAAATCAACTGCCTAAAGTGGCTTTTTGAGAAACCAAAAGACATAATTGATATTTAATATGATGGAGTATGGTATTTTTGAATATATTGCATTAATTGTACAATTATGGTAATAAATTTAAAAAAAAAACCCTACAATTGTTTCATGATTTTATTTATTTCCTTCCCCATATAAAATAAATCGATCATATGAAAATATGGGTTTTTTTTTTTAAATTTATTATTTTAGTTTTTTTTTCTTATTTTTTTTTAGTTTTCCTTTTTTTAATTTTCTTTTTTTAATTTTTTTTTTTAGTTATTTTTTTTTTTTACCAATTATAGGTTTTTTTTTTTTTTTTTTTTTTGGTTATTTTTATTTTTATTTTTTTTTTATTTATTTATTTTTTCCGTTTTTTTTTATTATTATAATTGTTATTATTATTTTTTTTTTTTTTTAAAAAAAAAATTAAAAAAATTAATTATTTTTTGTTTATAAACAAAGAAAAATAAAACACAATTGTTTACATTTTATAAGAAAGGCCTTTATATCTTTATCTTTTATTTTGTTTTGTTTTTTTTTTTTTTTTTTTTTTTTTTTTTTTTTTTTTCGATGTGGATTTTTTTATTTTGTTTTGTTTTTTTTTTAATTTTTTTAATTTTTTTTTTGGGTCGTGGTAATTTTTTATTATTATTTTTAAAATTTTTTTTTTCTAATAAATAATATTGTTTATTCAATTTCTTTTTATAGTAAAAAAAAACAATGTATTTATAAATAACTTCAAAAAAAAAAAAAAAAAAAATAAAAATAAAAAAAAAAAAAATGAAAGTGTTTCTTTAATTAGATGAGTTCAGCAAAATTTTTAAATGTGATCACATTTTTGAATTTATTTTGTGTGAAAGCTAAAAAAAAAAAAAAATTTCAAGATTCTAAAAAAACACAAATTTTTGTGAT
>NC_007089.4:3403397-3440897 GCF_000004695.1 Dictyostelium discoideum AX4 | reverse complement strand
TTGACAATAATTTTCTTTAATATTCTAGTCGGTTAACCATTTTTAGATAATCGGTTGGAATATTAAACAGTCTATCCTCATGTCCCCCTGTCTCACCCACACTTTTAAATTAATTTTTAATAATTTTGTGTTTAATCACTAAGTTATATACATATACATATATATATATATAAATACTCCATCAATCTCATTTTTTGTCTCTAGATAGTAAAAAAATGATCAGAATTTATAATTATGGGGAGGTTTTAAAGATTCCAAAAATATTACCTTTTTTATCAATTTTCCTTTTTTTTTTTTTTTTTTTAATTTTTTAAAAGTTGTTATTTTATGATTTATTAATTTACTGATTTATTATATAGACTCAAAAAATTAAAAATAAAATCCAATTAACAACAAGTATAGATTTTAATAATCTATATATTTTTTATTTTTTTTATTTCATTTTTTTTTTTTTTTTTTAAAAAAAAATATGATCAACTTTAAAATTCGATTGATAAATTATTTAATATTTTAAATTCATTCATTAAATATTATGTTTAGGGGATATTTTTTTGAATGTAAATTATTAAAATAATTATTTTAAATTTGTAGTTTAAATTAAAACTACAATTTATCTCCATTTTTCGTTGTTTAATTAATTGAATTATCATACATTTTATTTTTTTTTAATTTTTTTTTTATTTTTTTTATTTTTTATTTTATTTTTACAATAATTTTAAAAATATATTTTCTTCTTTAATTAATTATTATTATTAATAAAAAAATGATTATAATTATAATTATAATTTATTTTAAATTACTTTGAAAAAATATTATAAAATTATTATTTAATTTTTTATTTTATTAGTAATTCTTAAATAGAAAAGAAAAAAGTAATAATTATTTTACATTTAAAATTTAATATAAAATTATTCATTGTAATCAATAATTGGGTTTGAAATTAAAAAAATATATCTTAAAATCTTGGTATAAATTATTATATTAAAAAATTCAAACAATATTAAACTATATCCTTTTATAAAAATAAAAATGAAAATAAAAATAAAAATTAAATAATATTAATTAATGAAGCAAATCCTTTATGACCTTTAATATTTTAAAAAATCGTTTTTTAATCATTTTTTGATTATTTATTTTTATTATTATTATTTTTTTTTTTTTTTGTATTGTTTCAAAAATTTATAATTCCCACAACCCTAACTAGGTGTTTTTTTTATTTTTTTTTTTTTTTTTGTTGATTAATTTTTATTTAGGTATATTGTTTTTATTGTTATTATTATTAATTCATATTAATTTAAATTGTTATAATTTATATACAACATTAATTTTTTTCAGGTTTTTTTTTTTTTTTTTTTTTTTAAGAAGGGTTATTACCAAATATAGAAAATTTTTATTTTTGAAGGGATAAAGGTTTTATAATTTTTTATTACAATAACTATTGCCAAAGTGTACAAGATTAAAAAAACAATTGATTCCAATTTTAGTTAATTACAATGGTTATTAAGTTAATCATTTATTTTATACAATGACCAATTTCGAATTATAATATCTAATTTTATTCAAATTGAAAAAAATAAAAAAAAAAAACCTTTTTAAATAAAATTAATTTCAAATGGACATTTTTTCTTCTTTATATAATTTTTTTTTTTTTTTCCTCTCACTCTTTAAAAATAGTATATTAAATAAAAAAATAAAAAATATAAAAATAATTAAAACACCACAAATTAAAAATGAACCACATATATATAATTTTTTAATCATATTTAATTATTTATTTTATAAATTAATCTTTTTTTTTTTTTTATTAATTAATTTTTTTTTTTTTTTTTATTATTATTATTATTTTTTATTTTTTATTTTTTTTTTATAATATCTTTGATATTATTTTTAATATTAATTTATCTTCTTTCAAATCTTGATAAAGCAGATTTATTTGATGATGGATTAAGTATTTCAGATTCAAGTTTTTCTTTTCTTTCTTTATTCTTTTGTTTAGTTTCTTCAAGTTTCTTTGGATCGAATTGACGATTTTTATCTTGTCTTTGTTTATCTTGTCTTTTGTGTTTATTTTCATCAGTTTTAACACCTTGTTGAATGGTACCAATGATATTTGGATCGAGAGAGATCATATCATGTGGAATTTTCTCGAGGAGGGATTTGATATCTTGTTCTCTCTTCATTTTCTTTGAAGCGAATGGATCAGCTTCCATGGAATCATAATTTGCAATACCACTACCAGGTACCAATATACTTGAGAAACCATTATCAGTACCAATACCTAAAACATCTTCAAATGGACAAAATTGAACATTACGAGCCATTGAAGCATTCTTGTGAATTAAATAAGGTTCTTTAACTGATGTGTCGAATGGATTTTTCCAAAGATAAGTCTCTTTATCACCTGCGACTGCCAATACATTGGTGTGGGATAATGAGATTGAATTTGGGGTGAATTTAGTACGAAAAGCGTGCATCTCCTCATAGGTATTACGAAGATCGAATATTTTAATCATACCATCCAAACCAGAGGTAACCAAATGGTTGCCCGATAAACTTACAGCCATCGATGTGATTGGTGATTTATGGCAATGAAGTTTAACGATTGGATTTCTTGATTTTGGTATCCACATTTGAACGATACCAGTGGTGAAACCAAGATTCATTACAGCATTTTGTGGATTTTTACACATTGCTGACAATGGTCCGCTATAAAAACTTTCAACCACCTTTTGACCCACTGAAATATCCTCATAGATGATCTTACCTTTATTGGTTGCCGATACCAATAGGAAATGGTATGGTAGATAGTCCAAGAATTTTGGATCGTAATGGTCCTTTAACCAATGCATTTCAACACCATCTTGATTGTAAATGTATGTATATTTCTTTTGTGCCAATGCAAACATCGATTCATTTTGGAGGAATACCGCATCCCTAATTGGTGATGCTAAATGTCTCTCTGTGAATTTCTTTCCTCTTTGCCAATCAATCATTGAAAAATGACCTTTGGCGCCTGCCAATAATAAATATCTACCATTCTTTGAATATTGAATTTTATATGGTCCATTAGGTTCCAATGCTAAATCAAACACTTTACCACTAGATTGAATATCAACACTTGATGCTATCTTATTTTGTGTTAATTTATATGTTTTCTCTCTATCATTCTCTGCTACAATAAATCCAACATCATGTTGTAATAACATTTCCATCTTTTGTGCTGCTTTTGCTGATTCTAATTTTAATTCTCCAATTTTATTTATTCTAGTTTTCATAAATGGATTTTTAATACCCTTTTTTTTTTTTTTGAAATTAAATTATTAATAAATTTTTTTATTTTTATTTTTATTTTTTTAATTTTTTCTTTTAATAAATTACTTACAGTTGGTGCAACGATTTCACCTTTTAAATATTTTCTAGCACCTTTTGGAACTTTTACAGGTTTACCATTAATTGTTGTTATTTTTGAAGATAATTCAAATTCTTTTTCTTCATCTTCTTTATCTGATTCTTCATCTTGTTGTTTATCATTTTCAAATTCTGAAATTTTTCTTTTCTTTGATGATTTATCATCATTATCATTATCTGATTCATTTTCTTTTTCATATTCATCGTCATCATCATCATCTGATTCATTGTCATTTTTATTGTTTCTTTTATTTACATTTGTTTTTTGTTGTTGCTCTTCTTCCTCTTCTTCGTCATCATCATTAAATTCTCTTGAGTTTTTCCAATGTTTATCTACAGTTTCATTTTTATTATTTTTTTTATTATCGGTTTCTATGATTTTATTATTATTTGTTTTTTGTGATGGTTTTTTATTATTATTATTATTTAATTTTAAATCTTTAACCATTTTTATTACAAATTATATTTTATAATATATTTATATTTATATTAATTTGATTTTAATATTAAATATACACAAAAAATTATAAAAAGAAATAATAATAATAGAATGGAATGTAAAAAATAAATTTTATTTTTTTTTTTTTTTATTTTTTTTTTATTTTTTTTTTTTTTCAGAAAAAAAAAAAAAACGAACGACTTTTTTTTTTTATTTTTTTTTTATTTTTTAATTTTTACATTTAATTTATTTTTATTTTTATTTTTTATTTTTCCTAAAGATAATAATAATAATAATAATCAAATTTGTACATATAAATCTAGTTTAAAAAAATAAATAAAATTTTATAAAATTAAAAAAATGTCAAGTAAACCACCATTTAAACAAAATAAAAAAAAAGTAGTTAAAGCACCAAATTATAAAGCAATAGGAGCATCAATTGATAGAGTTAAAGAGATTTCATATAATGAACATGATAGAAAAGATTATTTAACAGGTTTTCATAGAAGAAAAGTTGCAAGAAGAGAATATGCACAAAAGAAAATTGAAGAAAAAGAGAAAAGAGAAAAAGCAGAACAAAAGAAATTTGTAAAATTACAAAGAGAAGCATTTCAACAATCAATTATAGATTCAAGAAAAAAACATGAAAATGAATTTGGTATCGAAAATGATGATGAAGAAGAAGAAGAAGAAGAAATTAAAGAAGAAGAAACAATCGATGAAAAAGGTAACAAAGTTAAAGTTTTAATCAAACCATCAACAATTCAAGAAACTCAAATTAAAGAATATTCAAGTGAAGATAAAATCATTACAACAACTGTTAAACCATTATCATTTAATAGTGATGGTGAAGATGAAGATGAATCTGATGATGATGATAATAATAGTGATGATGATGATGATAATGATGAAGATGATGAAGAAGAAGTTAATGATAAATCAAAAGTTAAAAAGAAATTACCAAACTTTAAAAAAGAATCACCAAGTACAAATAAATTTAATAGTAATAATAAAAAAGATACAATTACAGCAGATGGTTTAACATTAATTGATGCAGAGAATAAAATTTATCAAGATGAAAAAGGTAGAAGAATTAAAATGAGAAAAGAAAAAGGTAAAATCATTCCAGTCGTACTTACTGCTGCCGCAGAAACTGCAATTGAAAAAGGTTGGAAACTTCCACGTTCACTTAGAACAAGTCAAAAGAAATCTTGGTCACATGCTGTCCAAAAGAAATCAAAAAAGAAACAAAGAAAAGAAAAAAAAGGAAAATAAATAAATAAATAAATAAATAAATAAATAAAATTTTTATTAAAAAAAGAACTTATTTATTTTGAATTTTTAAAATTTTTTAATTATCACTTAAATCATCACCAAAAGAGAATGAAAATGATTTTGAAGTTGGTACATTATTTGAATCATTAGTTGTAGTTTCCCAAATTGATTTTTTCTTATTTTTTAATCTTTCTTCTTCTTTTCTTTTAATTTCTTCTTGTTTTTGTTTTTCAGCATTTCTAAGTGACTCTAATTTACCTGGATAAGCTTGTTCAATTTTATTTGTAAATTCGTTATATAAATCTTTCTTTTTCTTTGTTGCCATAAAATCAACAACTTTTAATAGATTATTTGAGTCAATGAAATTATGAGTGATTGCAATTGATTCCTCTAAATTTAAAACACTATGATACCAACCAGATGGCACAAATATCATTTCACCAGCATGTAAAATACCTTCTAATGGTTTAACTGTTTCATAAGTTTCAATTTCATTATCATTTTCATTGTTATTATTTTGTTTTTGTTGATTATTAATATTAACTTTTTTATCTTTTAATTTAAATCTTGTATTTTTTTTATCATTTTCTTTTTGTTGTTGTTGTTGTTCTAAACTATCTTTGTCTTTTTCATCATGATCATTATCAGGTTTTTCATAAAAGTTAATAAACCATTCAATTATTGAACTTGGTGCAGTAATTTCTAAACCATCATCAGATGGGTAAACACCTGGTGGTACAACATGTGGTGGATACATTATCCATTTCTTACGACCAGTGATTACAGCATTCCAAGCGGATGTATGGTTTGGATCTTTATGAAATGAAGCACCTGATCTTGGTGGACCTGCTAATAACCATCTAAATGATGGTCTTTTATCACCTAATACATTGAATAAATCCTCTTTGAAATAAGCATCTGCTGAATAATCCTCCAAAAGTGATGGTACTTTTTCACCATAATAATGGTCGAATAAATACATTGGCATTTCTTCTTTACAATGCTCACTATAGTAAAAGAAATCTTTTACATTCATAAATACACCTGCATTAATGTAAAGTTTAACATCACCGCATTTCTCTGCCAAGGTTTCCCTTGTCCAATTTTTTGAAGCTGCCCAATCTTTACATGCATCAGATATGATCACTGGTTTATTTGGTATTAAATATTCTCTTGTAAACTCTTCAAATGTTAAATTGGTACGTCTATCAATTGAATCACCATGTTCAAATTGTTTAAGATCAACTGTTGCACATCTATGAATATGAAATAAATAATCGGAATAGAAATATTTCACTTGGATTGGTATTGGTTCCTTTGAAAATGATTTATCACAATTTGATTTATATGTATATTGCCAACTATGTTGATATTTAAATTCACCATCTGAAAATTTATTAATTGATCTCATTTTCCACTGTTCCTCCTCTTGAACATAAATATAAAATGTTTTACTAACTAAATTCATTGTTTTAGTTAATTCTTCTGCACTTAATAAATCTAAAATTGAATCAATTATAAAATTATCTTCAAATACTGAAAATAATCCTAATCCTAATTTTCTACTATCAACCTAAAATAATTATTTTATAAATTAATTAATAAATTAATAAAAAATTAATAAAAAAAAAAAAATTTATATATTTACAAAATCTTTATTAAATGAATCAAAATAAAAATTTCCTTTTGGTTTTACACCAAATGGATGTGGAATATATAATTCAACATCTTCATTTAAGTTTTCTTCATTATATTTTGACATTTTTTTGTTGTATTAATTATGGATGAAAAAAAAAAAAAAAAGATTTTGGAAATATTTTTTTTTATTTTTATTTTTTTATTTTTTATTTTTTTTCATTTTAGTTTCGTTTTGATAAAAAAAAACGAAGACTTAAATTTCATTTATTTTTAAAAATTTTTTTTTTTTTTTTTTTTTTTATAAACCATCATATAAATTAGTTTTTTCCCAAAAAATAAATAAAAAATAATGGGTAAATCATCAAAAGATAAAAGAGATATTTATTATAGAAAAGCTAAAGAAGAAGGATGGAGAGCAAGATCAGCATTTAAATTAATTCAAATTGATGAGGAATATCAAATTTTTGAAGGTGTTAAACGTGTTGTAGATTTATGTGCAGCACCTGGTAGTTGGAGTCAAGTATTAAGTAGAAGGATTTATGGTGATGGTAAAGATCCAGATGTTAAAATCGTTGCTGTAGATCTTCAAGAGATGGCACCATTAAAAGGTGTCGTTCAAATTAAAGGTGATATTACAAAATATGAAACTTCAAAACAAATCATTTCACATTTTGATGGTTCATTAGCTGATTTAATCATTTCAGATGGTGCTCCTGATGGTAAGATATTAAAAATAATTTCCAAAAAAAAAAAAAAAAAAAAAAATCACAAAAAAGGAAATAATAATAATAAAATATTAACATGTATATAATTTTTTTATTAGTGACTGGTTTACATGATATCGATTTTTATGGACAATCACAATTAATTTTATCAGCATTAAATATTACAACACATACATTAAAGATTGGTGGAACATTTGTTGCAAAAATGTTTAAAGGTGATGATATGAGTTTAATGTATTCACAAATGAAATTATTTTTTGAACATGTTTCATTTGTTAAACCAAGTAGTAGTAGAGAATCAAGTCTTGAAAATTTTATATTATGTAGAAATTATCAACCACCTTTAAATTATAATCCAAAAATTATTGATCCAGCTTTAGAAAATCATAATAAAATTTTAAATAATAATAATAATAATAGTAATAATAATAATAATTGTAATATAGATAATGAAAATGATAATGAATTTTTAAAAACAGATAGTTTAATTGTACCATTCATTGCGTGTGGTGATTTAAATTTAGGGTATCATTTAGTATAAATATTTCAATAAAATATTATTAATAAAAAAAAAAAATTAATAAAAAAAAAAAAAAAAAAAAAATATATATATATATATATATATAAAATAATAAAGAGTTTAGAAAAATGGATTAATTTGTTTATTTTATTAAAAAAAAAAAAAAAAAAGAAATAATAATAATAGTAATAATAATAGTTTCAAATTAATTTTATTGTTGAGAAATTTTTTTCAAATAAAATTTAAAAAAAAATTTTATTTTTAATAATTATAATAAAGTAATCAAACTGCAAATTTATTTTTAGAAGAATGAATGTAGGTTGCAATTTTTTGTTTTTTTTTTGTTTTTTTTTTTTATATTTTTTTTCATTTTTTCCCAAACCACCTTCGCTTTTTTTTTTTTTTTTTTTTTTTTTTCATGTATTCCCTTTTCTTTTTTTGTTTTTATATATCAGACAAAAATACAAAATAGTTTTATTTATTTTTAATTCTTTTTTTTTGTTTTAAAAATAATAAAATTAAAAATTAAAAATAAAACCCACCACACCACACTTTGGTTTTTTTTTTTTTTTTTTTTTTTTATTTGTCTTTTTTTTTTTTAGTTTTTTGTATATTTTAAAATAAATAATTCAAATCAATCCTATTTTTTTTTTCTCTTTATTTCGTTTTGTATTTATTTTTGTACATTGCATATATTGCCATCTTTATAAAAAAAAAAAAAAAAAAAAAAAAAAACAATAAACAATAAACAATAAACAATAAACAATAAACAATAAACAATAAACAATAAACACTATTTATTTTTATCGATTCATTTATTTAATTTATTCTTTCACCACCCACAAAACACTTAGTACAAAAATATACATATAACCCTCTAATTTCATCATATCAATTATTATTATTAAATTAATTTTTTTTTTTTTTAAAATTTTTTTTTTTTTGTGTGCTTTTTTTATAATTTTATTTATTTTTAATCTTGTTTAATATTAAAAAAAAAAAAAATACCAATTTAAAAGTACAATAATAATAGTAATAATAATATAACATATATCAAATTGTAATATACATATAAAATTTATTAAATAGTGATTAAATAAAAAAAAAAAACAAATAGAAATAAATAAAAATAAAATAAAAAATAGCTATAGATAAATATATATATATATATATATAAAATAAATGAACAGTATTATTGGAGGTACAGATCCTCTATCTATGATATTTAAAGAGGAAGAAATTAAAAAACAACAAATTTTATTAGAAAAAGAAGAAAAAGAGAAACAAGAACAACAACAAAAGAAACTAAATAAAGATAATATATTTAAATTAGAGGAAGAAGGTAAAAAATTAGAGTTATCAACAAAAGTTCATATTCAACATCCAAACATTTCAACAACATCTGACAATAACTCATTATTAGATCCAAGTAATTTAACATTAAATGGTAAAAAAAAGAAATGGATTAATAGTTTTTGTATTATAAATTTTGATTTAGAAATTGGTCAAGGTAATTTAATAAAATAAAATAAAATAAAATAAAATAATAAAATAAAATAATAATTATAATTATAATAATATTAATATATATATTTTTATTTATTTATTTATTTATTAAAAAAAAAAAAAAAATAATCAGTATTAGATTATTCATTCCCACAAGTTAATTTTAAAGAAGAAGAATCAACAAATTTATGTTTTTTATCATTTCCAGATTCAAATTCTCATTTACAGGGTGATATTATATATTCATTTAAATTAAAAGAGACAAGTAGTTTAGGTAATGGTCAATGTAATTTTCAATATGGTTATGTATTTTTTAGACAAGAGAAAGATTCATCAATAAGTAGAGGTTATTTACAAAAGTCTGTAGTATTATTAAGTGATGAATCATTTGTTGGTTTATTTAAAAAGGTTATGGAAATCGTTGGTCCATTATATTTTGATCATGGTAATACTCTGCTAGAGGTAGCTTATCAAAATATAATGAATTGGCCAGAATTGAAATTAGGTCAAACTTATGAATTACCAATTTTAGGTTACATTTTAACTTTTCATGTACCACATACAAGAGGTACACCACATATAATTGATCCAGTTGTAAAACAACATCAATTGGGTGGTGGTAGTGGTGGTGGTTTAAGCAGTTCACCATCATCGTCATCTGGTGGTGGTAATATACCGACTAGTAATACAACAGGAGTTTCACCATCAATATGGAGTGAAATGAAATTAGTTAGTAATTTAAAATCAATTGATATTTATGGTTGCTTTAAAAGTTTTACAACTAAATTATGGATGCTTTGGGAATTGGTATTATTAGGTCATCCATTATTAGTAATTTCACCAAATCCACCAATGTGTTCAGATTCAGTTTTAGCTTTAGTTAGTTTAATTTCACCATTACATTATTGTGGTGATTATAGACCATATTTTACAATTCATGATACAGATTTTCATAAATATACAAGTTTTTCACATTTATCAGGTACAAGACCTGATGATTCAAATAATAATAATAATCAAGATGACAGCGAATATAATAATAATAATAATAATAATGGTATACCACCATCAATTTTAGGTGTAACAAATCCATTCTTTTTAAAAGCATTAGGTAATTGGCCTAATATTTTAACGATTGGTACAACACAACAAAGATTAGGTGGTTTCAAGAAAATTAAATCCTCTTTACCAAATATAATGTCAAAGGATTTATTAACTCGTCATGTTTTAGATAATAAAGAAAAGATACTATCTGAATATAAACCATTTATTTCACCTGATAAATCTGTATTAAAGAAAATAACTGAATCTGCTGATGATGATATTATAAATGAAGTACTTCGTACTCATTTCTTACAATTAACTCAAAAATTTTTAATACCATTAGAAAGATATTTTTCTTTATTATTACCATTAGCAAAGTAATATATATTATAATTTTATCATTATTTTTTATTATTATTATTATTTTTAATATTAACATATTATTTATTTATTTCATTTTCTCTATAGGACAATATCAATATTTCAAAGACCACCAAGATTAAAACCATTTATTAAAGAGGAATGTTTAAATAAGATAATGGAAACTGATGAAAGATTTATAATTGATAATAAATCAAAAGAAATTGAATTGTATAAACAATTTTTAGATTGTGTAAATTTTAAACAATGGTTAGATGATAAAAGAGCCCAAGCAATTAAACATTTAAATATTCTATATAGAAAGGCAATTTTAGATGCTGATATTCATACATTATTAAGAGGTAAACCAATTTCAACCGCTACTGATCTTTTAAAAAGAGTTGAGGATCAATTAATTTTAGAGGAAAATTTATTTCAAACTTCAAAAGAAATTAAAGATAAATTCAAATCTCATATTGAAATAATACGACAATATAAAAATAATTGTGATAATAATAATGAAAATAATAATAATAATATTCTCTTAACATCACCAATAAAATCAACATCATTATCATCAATCGCACTACCACCATCGTCAACAACAGTAACAACAAAAACTACCACAACAACAAAATAAAATAAAATTTTCCAGTATTCCTGGTGTTTTTCAAAAAAAAAATAAAAAAAAAAAAAATAAAAAAAAAAAAGGAAAAAAAGAAAATTATTTGTTTTTTTTTTTCATTTTATAATTTTATTTTATTTTATTTTATTTTATTATTTTTTTTTTTTTTTTCCTCTCTCGATATATATGTATATATGGATATACGTGTCAAAAAGTTGTCAAAATGTCAATCTTAACAATTCGCAATACTTTTCTACCTTGATTCTTTTTTTTTCTAAAAATAATTTATTTTTTTGTTTTTTTATTTTTTTTGTTTTTTTTTCCAACTGGTAAATAATTGTTGTTTTTTGGTTTTATTTTTTTTTACTTTTTCTCCTTTTTTTTTTTTTTTTTCTATTTTTTTTTTTTTCTCCAACTTTAAAATTTTCAAAGTAATAATTTGAATATCAAAATTTTTAATAAAAATAAGCAGATCCATTGTATATGTAAAAAAAATAAAAAAAAAGAAGTTTTTTTTTTTACTTAACAAAAAAAAAAAAAAAAAAAAAAATTCTTAAAAAATTCTTAAAAAATCTAAAAATAAACATAAAATTTTTAAGAAAAATAAATAATGGTTATTTCAAAATTATTATTATATATAACTACACTTTATTATAATATTTTATCTTTATTTGAGGGTAAAAGGGATATGAAAATATTAATGATAGGTAAATAATAATTAATTTTTTTTTTTTTTTTTTTTTTTTTCAAATAAAACAAATAATAAAATAAAATAAATAAATAATAAAATAAAATAAATAATAAAATAAATTAAATTAAAACAATATAGATTTAATATTAATATATTAAAATATTTTATTAGGTCTTGATGCAGCAGGGAAAACTAGTTTATTATATAGATTAAAATTTGGTGAAAATATAAAAGTAATTCCAACAATAGGGTATAATGTTGAAACAGTTGATTATAAAAATTTACATATGGATGTAATGGATATTTGTGGCCAAAGTCGTTTACGTTCATTATGGAGCCACTACTATGAACCAAGTGAAGATAGTGCAATAATATTCGTAGTTGATAGTTGCGATCGAGAAAGAATGGTGGATGTTAAAGAGGAACTAACCGATCTATGTGAACATGAAAAATTAAAAAACTCTCAACTTTTAATATTTGCTAATAAACAAGATAAAGAAGGTGCTCTAACTTCAAGAGAAGTAACAGATATTTTAGATTTATATTCTATTCAAAATAGGAAATGGTTTGTTCAACCATGTTCTGCGACAACTGGAAATGGGATATTTGAAGGTTTTGATTGGATTTCTTCATCAATAGGGGATGTTGACTCTGAAGTTTTCAAATAATTTCAAAATTGTAATATATAAATTATTATTATTTTTTTTTTTTCTTTCATTAAAAAAAAAAAAAAAAAAACTACCAAATCTATTTTTAATTTTTTTTTTTTTTTTTTTTTACTTCATTACACAAAACATATTTTAATCGAAAGTTTTAATTAGTATATTTTCTTTTGAGATTTTTTTTTTTTTTTTTTGATTTAGAAAAAAAAAAAACTATATTGATGAAAAAAAAAAAAGAAATAGATTTTTATTTGATTGTATTATTATTATTATTGGCAATATTAATTAAATAATTTTAATTTTTATCACTATTTTTTTTTTTTTTTTTTGTCAATAATGTTAATTGGTACTACACAGCAAGAAAATATTACATTTTAATGGCATTAAAATTAAAATTAAATGTTTTTGTAAAAATGAAATTTAAATTTTCTTTAAAATGATATTTTTAATTAAATTTTAAATTTATTTTAAAATTTCATTTTAATGGTATATGAAATTTAAATTATTTTATTAATTATATTAATAATAATTATTTACAAATGAAAATTAAAATATTAATTTTAATAATTATATCACAAATTATATTTTTAATTATATTTTAAACTATATTTTAAACTATATTTTAAACTGTATTTAATTATATTTTAATTATTTTTTTAATAAATTCCATTATTAAAAAAAAAAAACAATCACAAAAAACAGAATGATTACATTCATTGATTTTTTATTTTTTTTTTTTTTTTTTCACCTAAATTTTTGATCACATTAAAAATGAAAAAAAAGTTTAAATATATCTTTGGAAATTGTAAAATATTTTAAAATCTTATCAATTAATTCAAAGAAATACCGTTTCAAAATTTGCCTTGAGGAATGTTTCCTTTTTAAAGTTGTTAAACTTTTCCAATGTTAAAAAAAAAAAAATATAAAAATTAAAAAAAAAAAAATAAAAAATCAAAAAAAAAAAAAATAAAAATCAAAAAAAAAAAATCAAAAAAAATATTTTTTTTTTTTCTGTTATTATTCTTTTCAAAACAAACTATATCAAAAAAAAAAAAAAAAAATCAAAAAAAATATTTAGGAATACCCATTTTATTTTAGGAAATTTAGTTTGCATGATATTTCATTAAAATGGGATACAAAGAACAACAAAACCCAGATGCAGTGGATCGTTTGGATTTAGCATATAGGGATATCATTGAAATTAACCCACAAATTGTTGACAGATTTGGACCATATGTAAAAGAATTAGATTTATCAAATAATAATCTTGAAAAGTAATAATAATACAAATACAAATAAAAACTTTTTAAAAAGTTTATTTATTTTACTAATTCATTAAATTTATAATATTATTATTATTATTAATATTAATATTATTATTATTTATTAAATAGGGATTTAACAATATTAGAAGGATTTAAAAGATTAACAACATTAGTTTTAGATAATAATAGAATAACACATCATATAAAATTCCCATTATTAACACAATTACATACATTATGGATAAATAGTAATCAAATTAGTAATCTTAGTGTATTTGTTGATAGAGTTTGTGAATCATTTCCAAATATTCGTACATTCTCAATGTTAAAGAATGAAGCATGTCCAAACTTTTTCAATGGTCATTCATTGAGAGAGTATAAAGATTATAGATTATATATTATATCAAGATTAAAATATGTACAGATATTAGATTCAACACCAGTAACACCAGAGGAAAGAGTCGATGCAATTAAACTATATGGTAATTTCAATACTGTCAATCAATCACTTGCAAATTCAACACCAAAACCAACATTAGCACCAGCAGAAGTAGAAATTGAGGATGATCCAAAAAAGAAAAGAGAAGAAAAATTAAAAAAAACTTTACAAGAAAAAGAACAAAAGGAAAAAGAAAAACAAGAAAGAAGGGAAAGAAGGCGTTTAAAAAGAGAGGGAAAAGAAGAAAGAACATTTAAAAAATTACAAGAAAAACAAAAATTACAACAACAACAACAACTTGATACTGATTCAACTATTACAAACAAAGATGATTTCACTTCTGATGAAGAAGAAGATAATAGTAATAATAATAATAATAATAATAATTTAGCTACACCAGTCAAACCAACTACCACTAAAAATTCATTACCAATATTCTCAAGTGAACAATCACCAGCATCAACTATTTTACCACCAAATCCACAAAAACAATCAGCTTATGAATCTCATGATATCGCAGATGATGAAGCATTCACCGCAGATTCTTCTGATCATTCAGATTTACCATTGTATAAAAATTCAACAACAATTACTCCACCACCACCACCAAATACATTACTTTCACCCCAACCAAATAACATTCAACTTAAACCTCAAAATGAAGATGACGATGACGATGATGATGATGATGAAGAAGAGGAAGAGTCTGAAACTGAAAGTTCAGATTGGTCATCAGAGTCCTTAGATAATGATGATGAAGAAGTTAACCAAATCAATTCCAAATTACCAACTAAAATGACTTTAAGAGATCAATACTATCAAGGTGATGATGATGACGATGATGATGAATCAGAGGAAGAATATACTCATTTTCCAGTTAGACCAATTAAAAAATAAAAAGAAAAACAAATAAAAATTATTTATATTAAAAAAAAAAAAAATAAAAAAAAAACAACTCTCTAATAATATTTATATATATATAGAATAATACAATTATTTATTACTAATTTATTTTATCTTTTTTAATGAGATTAAATCTAACCAACCATTTTCTTCATCTTTTGCGAATCTATCTTTAATTGATTTAATTTGTTTTAATCTTTCTTCTAAATTTGAAATGAAATCAGTTTTACCATCATATTGCATTGACACCAAGTTTGCATTGATTGCAGTTTGAATGATTAGATTTGGTAAAGATTTTGCAGATACAATTTGGTGATTATGAATTGGACCAAATAATGGAATATCTTTCTTTTTCTTAATTTCAACTCTAAACCAACCATTTTCTAATGGATAAACTACAATCAATACGAAATTGAATTGACCTGAAATAATTTTTGATAGTTTTTCATCATCATTCGAAGATTGATTTTGATTGTTGTTACTATGATTTATAATACTACCACTTGAATTATAATCGAATTGATCTTTTGAAATATTATTGAATAAATTTGAAGATTCACAAAAGATAATATTTACATAATCATTTCCAATATGTCTTTTCTTATGAGTAAAAAGTTTATCGGTTTCAATGTATGGCATCATAGTTGCAACATGAAAGATGGCTTGACTAATTCTATCTTTCCAATAGATTGAGTGTTCACCATCAGTTTTTCCATTTCTATCTAAACCTCCAGGATAAACATCGATTCTATCTGCTAATTTAATGGTCTCACCGAGTGAATTTAAAAATTGGTTATATCTTGGTGAGCCTTTACAATTTGATAAAATTTGCTCCTCTGTAGTTTGTCCAGCCGAAGCATATAAAATACCAAATTTATAAGTCTCTGAGCAAAAAGTATGATCCAATACATTCAAAGTACGTTCAAATGAATTACCCATTTTAATTTCGGTTGTAATGTCACCAGAGAATTGATGTAAATGATAAAAAACAATAGATGGATCTAATACAGTCATATCTAATTCACCTTGTTCTTGAGGTGGAGGAGTTGGAGAATGTGGTGGTGAAAATCCACTATAAGGACTACCATATTGTTGAACAATTGATGAAGTTGGAGACATTGCAGTTGACTTATTATTGTTTTGTTGTTGTTGTTGTTCATTAATTGGTGAAAATGAAACAGGTTTACTAGTACTATATGGATAGTCTTTAGTTTTTGAATAGTTTAAACTATTACTTCTCATTGTTGTTGAAGTTGGACTAAAGGCAAATTGTGAAATCGATGATGATGATGGTGATACTATTGTCGATGTATTTATGGTATTAAAATTATTATTGTTGTTGTTGTTGTTTTTAATATTATTATTACCTGTATTTGACAAGAAAGATTGTTGTGAATTTGATCTTACCATTGGGATTGTGACTCCCTTTGATTTTGTAGTTTGTTGTTGTTGTAGTTTAGTAATTGGTTTGATTTGGTGTGGTTGAAGTTGTGGGATTAATGGTAATGATTGGGTTAATAAAGGAGAAGGTGGCTTATAAAAATTGTTATTATTCTTTAGTGGCTTTGAATCTTTTTGTGAATCTTGATCGCCATCATCATTTTTAACTGGAGCAAAAGAGGTTTGGGGTGATGGGATTCTCACTCTATCATTTTCCTTTTCGTCAGAAATTGTAAACTTTTTAGGAGATTTGAGATTTAAGGATTTTGAAGATTTTTCCATTGGAGAATGTGATGGAGTTTGAGCCAATATTGGAATTGGTGAGAGAAGTGTTGAAGATATTGAATTTGGGGTCGAAGTACCTTCAATATTGAATGATGTGGATTTCACTAATGATTCAGTAGTTCCTAAAAGATAAGGTTGTTGTTGTTGTTGTTGTTGTTGTTGTTGTTGTTGTTGTTGTTGTTGTTGTTGTTGTTGTTGTTGTTGTTGTTGTTGTTGTTGTTGTTGTTGTTGCTGTTGTTGTTGTTGAACAATTCCAAGGTTATTATTTGATTCCAAATTTTTATTTTTTTCCAAAGCTGATGATAAATTCTCTTCAATTAATTGCTCTATTTTCATTTTATTATTTTGTTGGTGTTTTGATTTTGATTTTTTAGATTTACTTTTTAAATATATATCACTATTACCACTCTCAACAGATAATGAAAATATTTCAGATTCTGGTTTGGTGAGAGAGGATGTTGATGATGCAAGAGAATTTGTATTACTACCAGTTAAAAGTACAAGTTTGTTATTATTATTATTATTATTATTATTATTATTATTATTATTATTATTATTATTATTATTATTATTATTATTATTATTATTGTTATTATTATTATTATTAATATTATTATTATTATTATTATTATTACTATCAATATTTTTTTTGTTATTTGAAGTATTATTATTATTATTATTATTATTATTATTATTATTATTTTTATTCTCATTATTATTATTATTATTATTATTGTTATTTTGTGTATTGATACTATTTACAGAGTTTGAAGGAATTTCAATTGGGAATGTAGAGTTGGTTTGTTGTTGATGATAGTCATCAAATAAAAAAGAATGTTTTAGGGTATCCAATTGAAGAGTTGGTGAATTTGGTGCTGAAGCATGTAAAAGTAATTGGGCTGATAAATTTAACTTAATATATTGATCATTATTACTGTTATTGTTGTTGTTGTTGTGGTGGTGGTGAGAACCATGTTGTGTAGGACTTGAAGAGCTAAAGAATGATAATAATTCTTCATCATCATCATATGAAGGTAATGGAGGATAATATCTTGACAATGAATGAATATTATAACTCGTTGGAGTACTGCTACCTTCGTCTGTTGTTGAATCATATGATAATTTATATGGACTATCCAAATTACTATTCAAAAATAAATTTTCATTACTATTTACACTAGAGTTTTCATGATAGGTATGATTATTTCTATCAAGATCATTATTGTATAAAGTAATTTCATGTGATTGTTTCTTTGGTGTAAATTGTGGTACTTTAATATTATTTAATAAGTACTTTTCATTATAACTATTTGATCCGTCTTCATATTGTTGTTGTTCTTCTAATTCTAATTGTTCAATATCGATTTGGTGAGTTGGTGATACTTTTTTGATAACTTCTTTTTTGTAATTAGATGAAGATAATGAACTTAATGATAAAGAAGGAATATTTGGTGATTTTGTTACTGGACTATTATTATTATTATTATTATTATTATTATTGATGTTGTTTATTGGTTGGATAATTGGTGAGGTTAAAAGATTTGTTGAGAGAAGTTGGATATCGTTTGAAATTAATCTGGGTGTATTTTTTAAATTACTTGATATTGAATCCTTTGGTAAAAATGAGAGATTCAATGAAGAGGAAGATGATGAAGGTTGTCTGTGTGACAAAGGTGGTGATATTGTCGAATAAGATGATGACGAAGATGAAGAAGAAGATGGGGAAGATGATGCAGAAAATGTATTAAATTCCTTATCATCCACTTGTTTTTGTTGATGTTGATTTTGTTGTTGTTGTTGATTTTGTGATTCAATTTTTGATTTTTGGTGAATTGAAGTTTCAAGTTTTTTCAAAAGGTTTGATAAGTTTTCTATTACTTTGTTTGATGTATTAATTTCATCAATAACTTGGTTGTGTAGTGGTTTTTGAAATTTATAGTATTGGGGCTGCTGCTGCTGTTGTTGTTGAAATTGTTGAAATTGTTGTTGTGATCTTTGTTTTTGTAGTTTAGCAAATGAAATTGGAGCACTATTTGGATTAGAATAAAGCTCACCAGAAACTGAAATTGGAGATGAGGATGGTGTATGTGGCGTATTATATCTTTGATTAATTTTTAAATAATTGAGTGAGTTATTATTACTATTATTGCTACTGTTGTTATTATTATTATTATTATTATTATTGTTGTTGTTGTTGTTGTTGTTGTTAAAAGTAGGGTAATGATGTACTTGTGATTGGATATTATTATTAATATTGTTATTTTGTTGGTGTAAATGAACATTTTGTTGATTATATTGTTGTTGTTGTTGTTGTTGTTGTTGTAATTGTTGTTGTTGCTGCTGAATTTGGTCACCTAAAATTGTTAATTCATTATAAAGATTGAAATTATTTGAAGATAATAATGGATTAAAATTATTTTGAAATTTCATTAACCAAGATACACAACCAGTTGCCTTTCTAAGGGTAACTTCAGACCAACCCAATTTACCAGTTCTAATTGTAATTAAGGTTGAACTATTATTTTGAATCCAAGTTTTGGTTTGACTTCCATTAAACATTTGACTTGAATGTTTAATTGGATAGTGGCATGGATCTAAATCTGAATGAATATATCTATTTAACAGTTCTATTGCGATATCAATTAAAAGTTGACTATTCTTCTCTTTTAATTGACCATCCAATGTCTTTATTATATTTCTTACCAACAAGGTTCTAGTTGATTGTGTACATGATGTAAACCATCTAATTAAACTTTGTAAAGCTACTATAATAATCAATGAACTATATCTTGATTTATCAATAAATTGAACAATAAGTTTAAATACAAAAGTTAATGTTTCAAATGGTAATTGTTGTGATAATCCTGGTATATTGTTATTACTATTACTATTATTATTGGTATTGGTGTTGGTATTATTATTATTATTATTACCAACAGAAATTAAAATATTTAAATATTGTAATATTGCAAAGTAAGTTTCCTTATTTGTACTACTAGATGTTAAAATCTATTTAATATTTATAAAATTAGTAAAATAAATCATTTAATAAATCAACTATTGTTTAAAAATATACATACTGTGTATAGGGATTTAGTAATAGTTTGAGTATATTTTAAAGTTATTTTAATTGGAAATTCTACAGTACAAATCATTAATCCGTTCAAACAAATCGTATAAATTTTATGTCTATTATCATTTGACCATTTTTGATTAAAACAAAAGGTAAAGGTATTGATAATATTATGTATCAAAGTTTGGAACTTTTCAGTATTCCATGAGGATGAAGTTTGTAAATATGGTATTAAATTTGTAAGTATTTCAAACCCAATAATATTAAGTTGTTCCTTTTTACTTGTATCTAAGTTCTAATAAAATTTAAAAATTTTATTAATACAGTGATAATTTATATATATATATGATGTAGTTTCTTTACTTACTTGAAAATCATTTATAGAAGTACCAAGAGTTTTATCATTTAATGATCTTGATAAATAATTTACTAAATTTTGAATTTCATTATCTAAACCAATTAAAATGTATTTATTTTTTAATTGATTTGAAATTATATCTAAAACCATCATATAAAGCTCATAATTTGTTTCACGATTTAATCTTTCCAATAATGCATTCCAAATGGTTGACATTGAAAAACAGCCATCAGTTCCATTAAATAATTTTTTATTTGGTTTTTCTTCTTCAATACTCTCTTTTTCACTATCATTTTCATCACTATTATTTAAAAAATCCTCACCACTTTCACCACTTTCATGTAATTCTTCATTATCAATATTAACATTATTATTCTCTAAATTATTATTATTATCCATATTATCTAAATTATTATTATTATTATTATTACTATCAATATCTTGATTTCTTGGTGAACGTGGTGAGATTGGAGATTTAATCATTAAAGAAAGTTCAGAAAGAAAATGATTTGTTTGAGAAAAATGTAAATAAAGACTTGAATTATTTTGAAAAATTAATTGATACCATTTGTTTGATGATAAATTTGAAATACAATATAAGATCTCTCTACGAATGATTAAAGTTTCATTTGAATGTTGTGATAGAATTAAATTCCAAAGATCTAATGAAAGTTGTGGTGGTGAATAAAGAAATTGATTCCTAAATATTTGTATGATACCACGAATTGATAATTTGGAAATCTCTAAATATACCACCATCTCTTTATGTGAAGAGATCATAATTGATTTCTCTAGAATTGATAAAACTGAATGAAAGTTTGAATTTGATAATTTACCTGATGATTTTGTTAAGAGTTCAATTAAAACCTCGATACCATAGGTACGAATATGTACATCACGATCCCTATAAATCTCTTGAAAAGTTGGGATAACCACTTTTTCAATGATCTCTTCACCATAGATTAAACGATATTGAAAATAGATTTGACGAATTAAAAACAATATCTTCTTTCTAATTCTAGTTCTAGGATCTCTACGATAGAATAAATCTATTAACAATATCAATTTCTTTATCCATAATGCATGTGATGGGTGAATTTTCGATTTTTGTTTATCAATGATCGTTAGAATAGAATCTTCAGTTTTATATTTGAAGAATGGTGCTGATAATTCGAATAGAGTACATTTACTACCTTGAAAGCAATCTTTTTCCTCCAATTCTTCGATATGAGACATTGTGTCACGTAAAACTTTGAATAAAGAATTTGAGGCATTCTCTTGATCAGAGTTGTTTTGTAAAAGAGTTAACATCTTTTCAAATATAATAAATAGTATATCCCATTCCACATATAATTCGGCACCATACTTTTTAACCAACCTTCTTAGGGCCAATATTACTTCATAGGCAATAATCTCTTGTCTACCAGCCAATGAATTGTATAAAGCTGATAATACATAAGCTGGACTAATATTTAAAGCACTAATTCTTTGTGAACCCCAAATTGACATACCAATGAAAAACACTGCACCACGTAAAAGATTAATAGTTGATCTATTTTGTGGATCATTTAGTATACAACATAGAGAGTTTATACCTTGATTACCATACTTTTCCAAAAGATTTTGCATTGTTTCCCAACTTGCATTACAGGCACTCTCTATGTTGACTGAACGACATAATGAACCTATTACCATTGAAACACAAGATGGAGGTATAATAACCATTTTAGTGACAGTATTGAAAAAGGATAAACAGCACTCAATGATTGATATTGAAGTTGATGAATTACATAGGATACACATTGAATCGATAAGTGATGCAATATCACCCTCCTCCAAAATACTTGAGCCATTCTTTATAATATTTTCAATCATATGTAATAAATCATCAAATCCAATATTAATGATATTATTACTACTATTGATAAGATTAAAATTTGAACCTATACCACCACCACCACCACCATTCAATGTATTTATCAATCTTTGTTGATAATTTGATAATATAGATATCCAACCAATCACTACATGAACCACTTCATTCTCAAATGGTATCATATCTTTACCCTGTTTAATTAATGATCCAAATGCTTTAATCTTAAATCCTAATAAAATTAAATTTGATTGTAATTGTTGTTGATATAATTGTTGTTGTTGTAAATGTTGTTGTAATTGTTCTTGATATAATTTAAATTGTAAGGGTTGTAATGATTGACTACCACTATTATTATTGTTATTTAATTGAGATGGTGATAAAGTATTATTTGAATTATTATTATTTATATTATTATTATTATTATTATTATTATTATTATTATTATTATTATTATTATTATTATTATTATTTATATTATTTATATTATTATTTATATTACTATTATTATTATTATTTATATTATTATTATTTATATTATTATTATTATTACTATTATTACCATTATTATTATTATTATTATTATTATTATTATTATTATTATTATTATTATTATTATTATTATTATTATTATTATTATTATTATTATTATTATTATTATTATTATTACTACTACTATTTACACTAATAATATTTGATTGTGACGTTATTGGTAAAGATGTTATAATTTGATTATTATTATTATTATTATTATTATTATTATTATTATTATTATTATTATTATTATTATTATTATTATTATTATTATTATTACTATTTGAATTTATATTAATATTTGAATTATTTTGCGCTATATTTGATGATTGTTGTATTGATGAAGATGTATTATTATTATTATTATTATTTTGATTATTTTGATTATTTTGATTATTATGTACAAGTTGTTGAGTATTTATATTATTATCATTGTCAATATTAAAATCATTTATTGACGGTAATGAGGATAATGAATTTGATAATGTATGCTGTGGTATTATATTTGCAGGTGAAGAAGATAATGGTGAATGAGGTTGTTGTAATGTATGATTTATTAATGGTGGTAATGATGTTTGACTATTACTTAAAATTGATGAATTATATTTTTGACTATTATTATTATTATTATTTGAGGGAAGACTCATAGTAATATTATTATTTGTATTTGACTTTAAAAAAAAATTATTACTATTATTATTATCTGTAATTATTCTATAAAATTCTTTTCTTAAATTACCAAGTATTCCATAGTTTGTTTCGATTAAAGCTAACATTAATTGCATTGAAACTATTTGCGCCTCAATTGGTTTATTATCGTCAGCTAAATCACTTGCACAATTCCAAACTTGTTCAATATCTTCAACCCTAAAAAACTTTATATAATCACAAAATTCTCTTAAAAAAACAACTCTACTTCCAATTGTTAAATATTTATTATTATTTAATTCTACTCTTAATTTTTCATTAATTTGTTCAATTTCATTTATTGAATATGTATTACCTCCACTTATATTTAATAATGATAATGTACCTCCACTATTATTATTATTTGTATTATTATTATTATTTATACTATTATATATATAATCATTTTCTTCTTGTGGTGTTGGTGATATTGAGTGTGATGTTTGTAGATTGTTTGAATATTGGTCAATTTGATGTTGTGGTTGTAGTTGTGATTGTTGTTGCTGTTGTTGTTGTTGTTGTTGTTGTTGTTGTTGTTGTTGTTGTTGTTGTTGTTGTTGTTGTTGTTGTTGTTGTTGTTGTTGTTGTTGTTGTTGTTGTGGTTGTTGTTGTTGTGGTTGTTGTTGATTGCTAATATTTGAAGAAGCAAACATATCTTTAATCTTTTTTAATACTGTAGTTTTTGGTGATGATATGTCATATTTCCCACTATTGTGCGAGCCACTATTGACATTATTTGTATTATTTGAACCACCATTGTTGTTACTCATTTTTATTTTCGGATTTTTAAATTAAATAAATGTGGTGATAAAAAAAAAAAGATAAAAAAAAAAAAATTTGTGTGAAATAAAAACAAAAAAATAATTTAATATCTTAATAAATATACATGATAAATAATATAGTTTTTGAGAAAAAAAATATAAAAAAAAAATATATAATAAAAATTATTTAAAAAAAAAATAAAAATGAATGAATTGAAAAAAAAATAAAAAAAATAAAAAAAAAAAATAAAAAAAAAAATAAAAAATTATTTTCGAAACCCCATTTTTAGATATTTTTATTATTTTATTTTTTTTTTTTTTTTTTATTTGGCAATGAATTTGTTTGATTAAAATAAAACAGTTTAATAATATTAATAAATAAATTGGCTTATATTTTCATTTTTTTTTTTTTTTTTTTTTTTTTTTTTTTTTGTTATTACTTTTTTTATATTAAAAATTTTGTTGAATAAATTTTTTTTTTTTTTTTTTTTTTTTGGGATTATTATTTTTATCTTATATCATTTTTTGTGAAAATCAATGGAAATTTTATTTCCTCAATCTTATTCCAAAAAAATGAAAAAAATGGTCAAATGATTATTACAAATTAAATTTCTAATTTTATTTTATTTTTTTTTTTTAATTTTTTTTATTTTTTTTTATATTTTTTTTTTATTTTTTTATAATTTCCCACCAGCCCCACACCTTAATCTTACATTTTACATATATAATATATACACGAAAAAAAAAAAAATGAATAGTTTAATAAAGTCAACAAAATTTTTAAAGAAAACCAATATAATTAGAAGTTATTGTACAAAAACCAATAATAATAATAATACAAACATCACTAAAAATGTATTAAGTGAAATCGAAAAAGAGAAATTAAAAAGACAAATCATTGAAAGAATAATTCGTGTAGACCATGCAGGTGAATTTGGAGCAGCAAGAATCTATGAAGGTCAATTAGCAGTGTTGGCAAATACAAAAGAAGGACCATTAATTAGAGAGATGGCAGATCAAGAGAAAGAACATCAAGCAAAATTCAATCAATTAATCTATGAAAAACGTGTTAGACCAACAATTTTATCACCAATTTGGAATGTTGCAGGATTTGGGTTAGGTTATGTATCAGCATTAATGGGTAAAGAAGCAGCAATGGCAGTCACTGTCGCCGTTGAAACCGTTATCTCTGATCATTACAATGACCAATTAAGACAATTAAACGATGCCGGTATTGATGATAAAGAATTAAAAGAAACAATTAAAAAGTTTAGAGATGACGAACTTGAACATATGCACATTGGTATCGAACACGATGCTGAATTAGCACCACTCTATAAACCATTTTCAGAACTTGTCAAAGTTGGTACAAAAACTGCAATTTGGTTATCAACAAGAGTTTAAAAAAACAAATAAATAAATAAATAAATAAATAATAAAGTAAATAATAATATAAATTGTAAATTCCAAAATTAAAAACTAACCATTCTTTTTTTTATTTTATTTTTAATTTTAACTTTTATTTTTTTTTTTATTTTTTTTTTTTAAAAAAATTTATTATTATCATTATTATTATTATTATTATTTCTTTTATAAATTTTATAAATAAAGTAATAATTAATTATTAAATATTTATGTGTACAATTTCATTTTTGAAAACTTTTTTTTTTTGTTTTTTGTTTTTTGTTTTTTGTTTTATGTTTTTTTTTTTAAAAAAAAAATTTAATAATTAATTATTTAGTAATTGAAAAATGAGAGAATAGAGGACTACCAAAAACTTTTCTATCCAATTGTCTTGGAAGTATTCTTCTTCTAGCATTTGTAAACCAATTATTAATTTGATTAAAAGATAAAAATGTTGAATTTGCTAATGCAACTTTCTCTTCTTCGGTTGGATATGGATGCATATTATGTTCAAATAGCCATTTCTTTAAAATTGAAGTTGCTTCACCTGGTAACTTGCCTCTCTTCTTCCTCTTTACGATACTACCAGTAAATGGTACACCAATTACATTTTCATTATTACCATTTGCACTACTTTGATTTGGACTTGTGTTTCCATAAACAACTGCTTGATTATTACTACTACTGGTAAGATTATTATTATTATTATTAGTAGTAGTAGTAATATTCTTATTAATAGAATTTTGATATTGTTGTTGTTGTTGTTGTTGTTGTTGTGATTGTTGTTGTTGTTGTGATTGTGGTTGGTTATTATTAAATTGTTGGTTTGAATTTTGGTATGGTGGTGTTGTGTTTGGAGAATTTGAATAATTATTATTATTGCTATGATAATTATTGTTGTTGTTATTGTTGTTATTGTTGTTGTTGTTATTATTTTTATTAGTATGTAAATTTAATAAAGCTTCAGTAGCAGCAGCCCAATCGTTGGAAGTTTGATCTTTACTTGGTTTAATATTCACACTATTAGTAAT
The DNA here is from genome assembly GCF_000004695.1 of Dictyostelium discoideum AX4. Lineage (NCBI taxonomy): Eukaryota > Evosea > Eumycetozoa > Dictyosteliales > Dictyosteliaceae > Dictyostelium > Dictyostelium discoideum. The sequence continues at coordinate 3,413,951 of NC_007089.4, read as the reverse complement.
ACTACCAATCGAATGATGATAGTTATTGCTATTATTGTTATTATTATTGTTATTATTATTATTATTATTAATATTATTATTGTGGTTGTTGTTGTTGTTGTTGTTGTTGTTGTTGTTGTTGTTGTTAGCATAATTTATATTATTATTTGGTTTATAATTTAAATCTCTTGGAACTTTTCTTGGTTGTTCGTCATCTTCAGAGTCGCTACTAATATTTGATGATTCAGAATCCAAGTCATCTAAAATTGATAAAATATGAGATTTTGAGTAGCCACCAAGAGTTCCAGAACTACCACTTAATTCATGGGTTGGACTTGTATTAATATTGCTTTCGTTTATATTATTATTATTATTATTATTATTATTATTATTATTATTATTATTATTATTAATATTTTCAGAAATAGAATCACTACTATTATTTAAAGTACGTGGTGATTTCTCTAATTTAATTGGTTGGATCACTTTTAAACTATTAAAAGTGGCACTACTATTATTTAATTTATCTTTTAATTCTAAAATTTCAATTTCTTTTTTATATAAAGCAGATCTCATTGATTTTTCAGAGGATTTAATTTGATTCTTTAAATTTAAAATCTTAAAAATGGGAAAAAAATGGGAAAAAAATATAAAAAAAAATAATAAAAACTAATTAGTAAAGTGTGTATTAATAATAATAATAAAAAAAATAAAAAATAAAAAACTTACTATTTGATTTATATTTTCATTTTTACAACTTAAAACTGACTCGAGTTCTAATACTATATTTACAATCTTTTATGGAAAAAATTAAAATAAAAAAAAAATTAAATGAAAAAAGTTAGTGAAAATGTATAAATGAGGAAATTTGGAAAAAGGTGGAAAAAAATAAAATAAAAAATACAAAAGTTTTTTTTAATCACTTACTTCGCCGAAATGAATATTCCAACTATCTTTTTGATTTTGGTTTTGGTTTTGGTTTTGGTTTTGATTTTGATTTTGATTTTGATTTTGATTTTGATTTTGATTTTGATTTTGGTTTGAGAAAACTCTTACTCTTTTTAAACTATTGTCATCATTACCGCTATTGAAATTATTATCGTTACTACTATTTAAACTTCCACAACTTTCATTTAATTTATTATTATTACTATTATTATTTTTTGGTGATTGTATATTATTATTATTATTATTATTATTATTATTATTATTATTATTATTATTATTATTATTATTATTATTATTATTATTATTATTATTATTATTATTATTATTATTATTGGCAATGCTATGATTTGGTGAAAAGGGTGAGAAACCTGAATCGTATCCATTTATGTTTAATTTTAAGCCGAGTTTATTTACATTTTGTTTATCATTGTTGTGGCCATTATTATTATTATTATTATTATTATTATTATTATTATTATTAATGTGAAACAATGGTGGAAGTGTGATTGATGATGATGGTGATTGTAAAGGGGAATATGAGTTTAACATTTTAAGTTAAATATCTATAATGAAATATAAATAAATATATATATAAAAATATTTTTTTTAATTAGGATTTATGAAAAAGAAAAAAAAATTATGTGAAATAATCTAATTAGTAATTAAATATTTTTGTTGAAGTTATTATTATTATTATTATTATTATTATTTTTTTTTTTTAATTTTTTTTTTTTTTTTTTTTTTTTTTTTTTTTTTTTTTTTTTTTTTTAGAATGTCCAAAGTTAATTTAATATTATAGTGCAACAAAAAAAAAAATAGAATAAAAAAAATTAAATGAAATTTTAATTTAAATAATGAAAAAAAAAAAAACAAATAAATATTCACATACATTTATTTACAATACAAGAAAAAAAATAAAAATAAAAAACTAACACAAATTTAAATGGAGAGTATATTGTGGGGATGTGATTTCACTCTGAAACTTTTTTTGTGTTAGAAAAAAAAAAAAATTTGTGTTTTTTAAAACCATTCCAAAAAAGGTGTAAAAAAATAATAATTAAAAAATTTGAAATATACAAGCCCTTCACTTATTTATATAAAATTATAATTTTATTTTTTTTATTTGAAATTTATATAAATATATAATTAAAATTATCTGAAAAAGGTTTTTTTTTTTTTATAAAATCGAAAAGCGAATGAGAGAAAAAATAAAATAAAATAAAAAAATTAAAAAAAATTAAAAATAACAAAAGGAGATTGAATGAAACAAAAAAAGACTACAATGAATAAAGTGAATGGAAAAAAAAAAAAAAAATAATAATAATAATAATAAAATTATATTTGTCTATATACCTTTTATTTTTTTTTTTTATGTGAACAAATTTTAAAAATAGTCCCAGATATTTCTCGAGGAAAAAAAAAAAAAAAATTTATGATTACTTTTTTAAAAAAAAAAAAAAATAAAAAAAAAAAAAGAAATCAAAAAAAAAAAAAAAAAACAGCTCTTGATTGACACTTTGCCACAAAAAAAAAAAAAAAAAAAAAATTAAAATTAAAAAAAAAAATAAAATATAAAAAAAAGTTTTTTTTTAAAAAAATTAATCATACCGATGTGATTTCTGATTTCTTTTTGTGACACAACCGCAACAAAGTCGTAAAAATTATTATGATAATAAAAAAAAAAGAGAAAAAAAAAAAGAAAAAAAAAAGAGAAAAAAAAAAAAAGAAAATATAAAAAAGTATTATGTTAGTAATAAATTTTAAATATAGAATTAATAAAATTAAAAAGAAAAAAAAAAAAAAGTTTAAAAAATATAAAAAATAAAATATATAATAAATTTAAAAATAAGTTATAATTAAAAAAAAAAAAAAAAAAATAAAAACTTTTTTTCTAAACAAAAATTTTATATAACATACCCTTTCTGATCAATAAAAAAAAAAAAAAAAAAAAAACTAAAATATATATATATATATATATAATTAAATATTATGTTATATTATTATTATTAATTTTTTTTTTTTTATGTATGAATGTTGAGTTTATGTGTGTTTTATTGGTAATGTCAAACTTTTGAAAAAAAAGAAAAGAAATCGGTGTGTGTTTTTTTTTTTTTTATTTTTTTTTTTTTTTTATTTTTTTCACAATTATTTTTGATTTTTTTTTTTATATTTTTTTTTTTTTTTTTTTTTTATAATTTTCGATTTTTTTTTTGGGAAGTTTAAATGTCATAAAAAATCTGAAAATCCAACCACACCCCAAAAAAATTAAAAAAATTAAAAAAAAAAAAAATTTTGATTGGCACCCTTATTAACTTAATTATTCACACAGTTCTATTATTTTTTTACATACAATTATACTCACATAAAAACACATAAATGTGTGCAACAACACATGCACTAATTATAGTGTTTTAATAAATGTTTTATTAAAAAAAAAAAAATAAAAAAAAAAATAATAAAATAATAATAAAAAAAAATAAAAACATAATAATAATAATAAATAATAATAAAAAGAATAATAATAATAAAAATAATAAAAATAATAATAATAATAAATTAAAAAAATAAATAAATTAATAAAATAATAAATAAAGAAAAACATATTGAATAAATAAATAAAAAAAAGGATTAATAAAAAAAAATTATTTATTCAATGACAGTGCTCCTTGTCAAAATTTTTGAGTTTCATACTGCCCTCGGACAATTTATAATTCATATTAAAAATAGTATGAAAGTTATCGGCACGCGAAATATCCACTCGATTGGATTTTTTCATTTATTTTTTTTATTTTTATTTTTTTTTTTAAATTTTTTTTCGAATTCAATCGATCAGAATTATTTTGTCAGATTCGATTTTTTTATTTTTAATTTTAATTTTAATTTTATTTTTATTTTTGTTTTCTTATTTTTTTTTTAAAAGAAAAGAAATAAAACAAATTAAAATTCTTTCAGAAAAATACACACACACACATACATACACACACATATGCATACAAATAAGGAAACACAGTTTATCCTTTTATGGTAACTAAACTTTTTTTATAATTCAAAATAAGTTTTAGATAAATTTATCCAGTAAATATTAATTTATTACTCAATACCTTTTGACAGCCAACTTAAAACTAAAATAACAGATTCTCCCTTTTTAAAAAATAAAAAAAAATAAAAAATTATAAAAAATATATAAAAAAAGTATTTGTAATATCAAATATTAGTAGTATGTCACTAAAATTTTATTCCAATAAATGTTTTTACTTTTTTTTTTTTTTTAATTTTTTAATTTTTTTTTTTTTTTAAATCTATTTTTTTATTTAATAATTTATTTATTTTTATTTTTATTATTTTTTTTTTTTTTTATTTATTTATTTATTTATTTATTTATTTATTTATTTAATTATTTATTTAAAGATCTATTCCACAAAATAATTGTAATAATTTTTCAGAATATTCTCTTAGTGAAGGATTACTAACATTTTGAAGAGTTTTTAAAATTTGAACTGGAATCTTTGAGGATATTGAGGTTCTAGCAGAATCGAATGGAATGAAATCTGTTAAAGTTTTAAGAACATGAAGGATTAAACTTTCACTTGAGGCATTACTTAAAATATTTACAAGAAGAGTGATGATATCAAATTTGTTTACCAATTCTTCAACATATTTAGTAGAGTTCAAATGTCTATTGATAATTAGTATACTTTGTTGTTGTATGGTTTCATTTGGATACATTAAACCAACGTTGACTAAATGTTTTAGACAATCCTTTTGAATGAAACTTGCGAGGTTTTGTTCTAAAAATACCAAATTGTAGATGGCAACCAAACAACACAAAATTACATTTGGATTATTGTTTGCTTTGGAAAATTGATTTAAAACTTTATCCATTCCACCATTATTTAAAATTTCCAATCTATTCAATGATGATAAACCTAACAAAGCAATGGTACGTAAAGCAAAACAAACTTGATCCTCTACTTTAGAATCAATAAATCTGATTACAATATTGATTAATTTTGAATTTCTAATTATATGTTTACCATCTTCGGACAATGAGAATGTATAAATTAAATTCAAAGCCAATTTATTGATATCTTCTTTCTCTTCATCAGTGGTTGAGATATTGAATTTAGCGAAATCAGTTGTTGAGGGGGTGCTAGGTTTCTCTTGAATATCCAAAAGTGATGAAAGAGAATTTGAGATATTATCATCAAGTGAAATTAAAGTTTCTGGTGGTGGTGTCATTAATCCTGCCAATTGTTTCAAAAAACCATTATTTAATAAAGCATTTCTATTTGAAAGATTTGAACCAAGATTTGTAATAATTGATAAAGTTTTAAATAATAAAATATTATCTTCATTGTTATTATTATTATTACTATTATTATTATTATTATTGGAGGAGGAGGAAGATAAATGATTTGATAATAATGAAATAATTGATGGTACACCATTAATATTTTCAATAACTTCAGAGAATTGTGGTTCATTTGATAAGAGTTCTAAAAGTTCTAAAATTTGTAATTTTAATCTTATATCACTTGTAGAACTATCAATAATATTTGAATCTTTATTATTATTTTCGGTGGTATTTGATTGTGATTGTGGTGGTTTATTTGAAAGAATTTTAATATATTCTAATAGACAAGGTTCATTATTTTCATTTACAGTTATTAAAATTTCAACTCTTGATGGATTATAATATTTTGCTAAATTAGTGAGTGCAACAGAAGCTGATATTCTAGTGATTTCATCGGTTTTATTTGATAAAAGTGGACCAAGTCCAATTACACCACCCAATTCAACGACTTGTTTAGCAATGATGGCATTGGTTACCAAAAGAGCCAATGTTTTACAAGCGACACTATGATAATTTGGATTGGTTGAGAGTAAAAGAATGAAAATGATTTGTGGAATTATTTGATTATCTTGGCAAATACTACCTCTACATTGATTATTACTACCTAAATTGAAAATGGTTTCGCAGGCGTATAATTTGGTATCGATATTAATACTATTGCTCATGTAGCTATTATCAGAGATCATAAGGTCCAATGTTTTAAGGCCACCCAAATTTACAATCATTTCACATAATTCATCCTCTAATGAGAGACCTAAAACTGTTACTAAGGCAGCACAAGCAATATTTACATTGGATGATGACATTGCTTGTAATAGCAATGGTAAACCACCATTTTCAACAACTCTAGCTCTACCTGGACCATCGACGACAATTGATGATAGGGCATTGGCAGCATTGATAGCCAATGATGGATTATCAGAGGAAAGAAGTGAAATGATACCTGGAATACCAGATTTAGAAGTAAAGGTTTCCCAAATGTTTGAAGTGTTTGAACTGGTTTCCAAAAGGGTTGAAATCAATTGAATTGCCAATGATTTTACAGGTTGTGGGGTGGTTTGAGAAATTACCAATTCTGAAACTTGAGTGATTGCATTTGTAGATAATAAATAACCACCACAATCTTGACTTTTTGAAAGTTCAATTAAAATATGAAGTGTGTTGGTAAGAATACTTTCATTCTTTGAAAAGAGTAAATCAGATAGACAAGCGAGAATACCAGATGAGATCATTGTATCACGAAGTTCAGGTGTTGTTGATTTTGAAACCATTTTCAAAGTGGCAAGTGTATACTCTTGAAGGTAAGAATTTTTAATTGCCAACATTGGAATCAAAGAGAGAATAATACCAGAGTCAATAACTTTTCTAATGAGATCACTCGAAGTATCTTTAATAAGTACTGATAGAATTAATACAGAGTATAGCTGAGATTGAATGATAAAACTACTATTGGTACTCTCTGATTGAGTTGGATTTTGTGATGGAACACTTGAGAAGAGATATTCAATAATCGATTGAACCAAATCAGTTCCAAGAATAACATTTCTATATTGATCACTTTGTTGAACATAACCAGAGATAATTTCCAATAGACAAACCAATGTTTTAGTATCATTTGTATAGGTATTGAATGAATTTACCAACAATTGTAAACAACCACATTTATAGGCCAAATCACGATTGGAGTTATTTTCACGACATAACTCTGACAATGAAAAGATTGCACATTTCTTTAATTCTGGATTGGAATTTGTTAACATTTCAACCATCTTTTGAATTGAAGTACCTTCTGAAATGGCCAATTTAATATCTGGTGAATGAGTAGCCAACTTTTGAATGAGTTTCAAGGTATTTGCTTTGATATGAGTTTGATTGGATGATAGTAATGCTTGAGCATATGTTAAACCACCTTCACTAATTACAAGGATAGCACAAGTTTCATCATCACAAAAGTTACAAAGACATTCAGAGGTTGCTACTTTCATTTGATCATCACAAGTTGGATTCATTAATCCAACCAAAGTTTTAACACCATTACCATTTTCAAAGTTGACAAATTCACGTACGATATCCTTTGATCTTGATAACATTGATAATAATAAAACAGATTGATATTGAGTTGCTTTGAAATCAGACATTTTCTTATCATTCTCTTCGGTGGCAGTGTTATTTGCAGAGGTTGATACTACATCACCACTATATGGTACACTTGTTAATTTACCATTTGCTGACAAAATTGATGCACCAACAGGATTTGGTGATGGTGATGCAGAAACTGATGGTGGTGCTAACTTTGGAGTTGGAGCAGTTACAATATCCATTAACAATGCTAAACCACCAACTTCAAATATATTCTTACAGATTGATTCATTATTCTTTGCCAAATTTGTTAAAATGGTTAAAGCATTCAATGGATTCTTTGATTTATCACAAATCACTGATAACAATGGATCAATGATACCAAGATCACGAAGTTTCTCCTTTACTTTTTCACCTTGACTAAGATATAATAATGTTTTTATTGAAGTTGGTTCAATTGCTGTAACAGACATTGTTGAAATTAATGCACTTAAAAATCCTTCATGTGCGCAAATTCTATTAATTAATGATTGTGAATTTGAAACGGTTGTAGCAGCTAATAAATTATTAACTAACAATAATAATTCTTTAAATTCTTTACTATTTGGATTATTATTAAATGGTTCTAATAATGAATCTAATAATCCATCCATATTTGTTATATTATTTGCATTTTCTAAAATTTTAAAAAAAAAAAAAAAAAAAAAAAAAAAAAAAAAAAAAAAAAAAAAAAAAAATTTAGAAAATTATTAAATATTAATTTGTTTTTTTTTTTTTAAAAAAAATAGGATATATATTACCTTGTTGAACTAATTCATTTTAAAATGGTTAAAATATAAATATTATAATTTGGAGAAATTTGTTTGAATAATAATTCACCAAGATATAAAGCGCCACCAAGATTAAAAATTTTATCACTATTCTTTTGATCATATTCAATAAAAGTTAATAAAAGTTTTAATACTCTTCTAAGGATACCTTGTTTTGAACTTAACAACATTGGTGTAACAATATCGATTGCACCTGCACCAACCATTGCAATTGCTGTATTCTCATCTTGTACAAGTCTTTTCAAAATTTTCAATGCTTCCAATTGATAATCCTCTTTATTTTTAACATCTAATGTTGAAATAAATTGTTGTAAAGTTGATGTTGGTATCATTGGATCAGTTGGTGATGGTGTGGTATTATTGGTTGTTGCTGTTGTTGTTGTTGCTGCTGCGGTTGTTGTTGTAGTGCTGGTGGTTGTTGTTGTTGAAGTATTATTATTATTAATGGATTGATTTGAAGTATTAGTACCAACTGGAGATTTCTTTGAATTATAAACTAAGATCTCTTTGATAACTTTAGCGCAATCTACTTGAACTGATTGATTCTTTGAAGTATATAAAATATCAAATAGCGAGATTAACGATTCTTTATCTGTGATTGGTTTTAAAACTTTTTCAAACTTTGAAGTGAATGCCATAATTTGACAACATAAAGCAACTGTTTCGCTCTTATCAGATTGATCCCTTATAACATATTCTAAAAATGGTTTTAAACCTCCGACGATTGCAGCTTCAATAGAGGTTGGATAATTTTGATAGGTTAAAACGTAATCATAGATTTCCAATAGTGCTTGATATTGTTGTGTGGCATTCTTATAGTTTTCAAATAAATATGGAACCAATCTAGAAATACATGTTTTTTCATTTGATGATGTATGTGAATAACAATATTCACAAACTCTAACTGGGTCATTATAATTAAATTGTGGTATCTTTATTCTCTTTGTTGAACATGCATCACAAAATTCTCTATAACAACATCTACAATGATGCTAAAAAAATAAAAATAAAATAAAAAAAAAAGGTTAATAAATCAAAAAATCAAAAAATCAAAAAAATAAATAAACTTACTCTTCTTTTAATCACAGTAAATGGTGAATAACAATTTGAACAAGCTGGTACAATTTTTTCCAAGTCCCAAAGTGGTGAAATATGTGAAAGTAAAACATTTGTTTTACTTCCAGATCCTTGAGGTGATGTTGATGATGTTGAAACTGGTGTTTTAACTGATGGTGGTGATGATGCAACATTTCTAGATTTATATGATGAATCATCACTATATGAACTATTATTACTATTATTATTATTACTAGTACTTGGTATTGGTTTAGATTGTGTTGGTATATGTGCTGTTGTTGTTGTTGTTGTAGAGCTACTACTGCTAATATTATTATTTGAATTTGGTGCATAACCATATTCAGAAAATGATGGATAAAAAGCGTTATCTTGATAAGAAGATGATGGTGATGGTGAAGTTATTGGTTTTGATACAATTGGTACAGATTGAGCTGGGGTTACTTTTGATGAGGTTGTGTTGTTGTTGTTGTTATTTGTTGGTGTAGCTGGTGATGTTGGTTGTTGATGAAGTTGATGAGTGAAACTTGGATGAATCCAAGATGTTTTTTTATTTACATGATCAATATAATAAACACGACCTTGATTATCTGTTGATTCTTCCCAACCATCTGGTAAGGATTTTGAAATAGATGAATTGGGTGTACCTAAATTTGAAATTGGGAATTGCATTTGTTGTGGTTGTTGTTGTGTAGGTTGTTGTTGTGGTGTTGAACCTGGTGGTGGTGTATAACTTTGTTGATTTGTCATTGGATTATAATATAATTGTCTACCCATTCCATCATTAACAAGTTGCCATGGTGGTGGAAGTTTTATATTATTATTATTATTCATTATTATTTATAAAAAAAAAAATATATATATATATGTATATATATTTTTTAATTTATATATATATGTATATATTAAAAGTTTGTATGTAATATTGTAATATTTGTGTTGTAGTGTGTTTGTTTATTGTTTTATAATATGTTGAGAAAAAAAAAAAAAAAAAAAAAGTAAAAAAGAATTTCCAAAATTTTCAAGTTTTTGTTTCTTTTTTTTTTTAATTAAATTTTATTTTTTTTAATTTTTTTTTTTTTATATTTTTTTAATTAAATTTTATTTTTTTTAATTTTATTTTATTTTTATTTTTATTTTTGTTTTTTTATGAGAAACCACGTCCTAATGAAAAAAAGTGTAACCAATTTATTTTATTATTATTTTTGTTATTTTTTTAAATAATATTTATAGGTTATTTTGTGATTTATTGTAATATTGTTATTTATGAAAAACAACTTTTCTATTTGT
>NC_007089.4:3383397-3398397 GCF_000004695.1 Dictyostelium discoideum AX4 | reverse complement strand
AAGACAATTTTAAAATTGAATTTTGAATAAATTTAATTAAAGGTAATAAATTATATTTTATTTCAATTTTTAAAACATAATTATGAAATTTCCAAATAAACCTACCAATCAATTTGTAAAATGACTGTACAAAGATTGAAGTTTAATATGTTAATTTGATAAAAATGGTGGTGGCAATCTTGAATTAATATAAAAAAATTTAATATTAATCGTGTTGCTTAAAAGAAATAAATAAAAATGTGTGGTAATTGTAGTTAAAGGAAAAAGAAAAAAAAAAAAAAAAAAAAAAAAAAAAAAAAAAAAAAATGGGTTGTGGTGGATATTTAAAATTTGTTTTTGAAATTTCTTTAATTATTTTAATTTATTTTTTTAATATACTCAATATCAATAGATGAATGACAAATGAAAAATATTAAAAAACAATAGAAAAAGAAAAAAAAATTCTTCAAATCTTAAAATTAATATATTCATCTTAATTTGAAAACTATTCTTTAAGGAGATTTAATATTTCTTATTTTAGTAATGTTTAAAAAATAATAATTAAAATCCAAGTATAAAATTTTCTAAACCAAAATAAAAATAATAATGATGATGATGATGATGAAGATGATGATTGATTTTAACTTTTTTTTTTTAATTATTATTCATTTAATTATTTATTTATTTATTATTACTGGTTTTTTTTTAATTTAATAAGTGTAGAAACCATGTTTAACTTTTTTACCTAATCTACCAGCTTCGACATATCTTTTTAATAATGGTGATGGTTTATATTTATCACCAAGTTGAGTATGAAGAATATTCATAATTGAATAACAAGTATCTAAACCAATGAAATCAGCTAAAGTTAATGGACCCATTGGCATATTACAACCTAATTTCATGGTGGTATCAATGTCTTCTCTAGTACCTAAACCCTCATGTAATGCTTGAACTGCTTCATTAATGTATGGCATTAATAAACGATTAGCAATGAAGCCTGGCATATCTTTAGAGAGGGTTGTAGTTTTATTCATTTCAGCAGCTAATTCCATTGTAGTCTTAAGAGTCTCATCATTAGTTTGAAGACTTGGAATAACTTCAACCAATTTCATAATTGGTACTGGATTCATAAAATGCATACCAATAACGTTTTGTGGATTATTAGTATTTGATGCAATTTGTGTGATTGAAATTGATGATGTATTTGATGCTAAAATTGCTTCTGGTTTACAAATTTTTGAAAGATCTTTAAATAAATTACATTTAATTTCTGTATTTTCAACAATTGCCTAATTAATTAATTATTTTTATTATTAGTACTTTTATATAATATATTAAAATATTATTATTATTATTGTTTTCAACTTACTTCAATAACAAAATCAACATTTTTTAAAGAATTAAGATCATCAGAGAATGAAATTCTTTTTAAAGTACTTTGTCTATCTTCTTCAGTGATTACACCTTTGGCAACACTCTTTTGTAAGAAACCATTGATATTGATTAATGATTTTTCAACAACAGCTTTATTAAGATCAACGAGGATAACATTTCTCTTTGCAACTTGTGCTAAAACTTGGGCAATACCAGATCCCATTTGACCACCACCAATAACACCAACAGACTTTTGTTTTTTTTTTTTTTTTAAAAAAAAATATAATAATTAAAAAAATGATCATCAAATTTATTTTTAGATTTTTTTTTTTATTTTTTTATTTTAATAAAAAAAAAAAAAAAAAAAAGGAAAATATTTTAAGTATAAAATAAAAATTTTACCTTGATGTTAGAAGTGGAGTAATATCTTTGAGATAAAGTTTGAATTGATTTTCTTAAAAACATTCTTAAAAGGTGTTTGTGTGTTGTTAAAGTAAGATAAAAAAAAAAAAAAAAAAAAAAATGAAATTTAAAAATTTAATTCAGATTTTGTCAAAAAATAAAAAAAATTAAAAAAATTAAAATAAAAAAAAAATAAAATAAAAAAAAAAAAAATTTTTAAAAAAAAAATTTTTAAAAAAAAAATTTCCTTTCAGACGACTCGTTTTTTTTTTTTTTTTTCAATTTCCTTTTTTTTCTTTTTTACAACTTTTAGTAATTATAAAAATAATTATTTATTATTTTTATTATTATTATTTAAAAAATAAATAAATAAAATGTTTACATTAGAAGTTGTGGTACCAAAACAACATGTACCAGAAAAATTTGATAGATTCATTGCATCAAGTAGAATTAAAGTAAAAGAAACTGGAGAATATGTTAAATTAACTAGATCAGCAATACCAAAGATTTTAGCATTAAAAAGTGTTTCAATTAATGGTTTACCATTAAAAGATAAAAGTACAAAAGTGAAACCAAATGATATTATCACAATTCAATTAGCAAATATTGATTCATTCAAAGTTGATCAACAACAACAATTAAAGAGTGAAGAACAACAAGAAATAATAAAACAAAAACAGCAACAACAACAACAAGCTCAAAAACAACAAACAAAACCAGCAGATTCAAAACCATGGTGGGAGAAAAATAAAGAAAAAGAAAAAGATCCATTTGCTCAACAACAAAATAATAATAATAATTATAATAATAATCCAGAAATTAGACAACATTCACAAATTAAAAAACAACCAATTAAAAAACCACAAAATAAGAGTAATAATAATAATAATAATAATAATAATAATTCCAATAATAGTGGTAATTTTAATTTAGTTTCAACAGATATTAAATTAGATATAGTTTATGAGGATAAAGATCTTGCAATTATAAATAAACCAGCAGGTATGTTAGTACATCCGACAGCATTGACATTGGGATCGAATGCATTGGTTATTAATAAAGAGGATCAAACACATACATTGGTGAATGCATTGATTCATCGTTATGGTGGTGTTGAGAACCTTTCGAGTGTTGGTGGTGTTGAACGTCCTGGTATTGTGCATAGATTGGATAAGGATACCGCCGGTATGATAATTATCGCTCGTAATAATGATGTTCATCAAAAGTTGCAAACTCTATTTGAAAAGCATACTTCAACAATGATCACTCATACCACTATCGATCAATACGAAGACAATGGTTCCATTAGTAATAACCAAATCGAGAGAATGTTACAAGGTAAAAAAATACCACTTACAATCTCAAAGAAATACCATTGTATCGTTTTAGGTAAACCAAAAGAACAACATGGTTTCATCAATAAGAAAATCTCAAGACATCCAGCTGATAAAAATAAAATGGTAATCGATCAAGATAATGGTAAAGAAGCTTTAACTGAATTTAAAGTACTCAAAGTTTGGGAAAATGTTAATGCTAAAGTTTTAGATAATCAAAAAAATAAACAAACTTCAAAACAACAAACAACAACAAATAATAATAATAATAATAATACCACTACAAACAATATTATAAATTCAACTCTAAGTGAATATGATAATGCTATGAATCAACTTCATAAAAATAAAAAGAAAAATACCAAAAAATCAAATATTACTTCTAAAAATGTAAATTCAAGAATGCAATTTTTATCTGTTGATGATGATGATGAAGAAGAAAAAGAAGATGGAGATGAAGATGAAAAAGAAGATGAGGATGAAGAAGAAAATGAAGATGAAGAAGATGAAGAAGAAGAAGATGATGAAGAAGAAGATGAAGAAGAAGAGGAAGAAGATGATGATGATGAAGATGAAGAGGAAGAAGAAGATGATGAAGAGGAAGAAGATGAAGAAGAAAATTATGATGAAATTATATTAAGATTACAACAGAAAACTAAAATGATTACATCAAATACATTTTCATTATTAGAGGTAACATTACATACAGGTAGATCTCATCAAATTAGAGTTCATATGGCATCTGAAAATATTCCAATCGTTGGTGATCCAATTTATTCAAGTAAATCTAAACAATTTTTAGTATCATATTTATTGTTAGCTTCAATGAATTTGAAATTTGTTCATCCAATTTTAAATGAAATTAAAGAATTTTCAATTCAATATCCATCTCATTTTAAAAATTTTATTTCTTCAATTGAAGGTACAACCGAAACTATCAAAGATAATGATGATGCTGCTGCTGCTGTTGGTCATGAAAATGTCGATAATAGTGATGAAGAAATTGAACACCAACAACAACTACCAATAAATTCCAAAAAATTAAAATCAAAATCTAAATCAAAATCAATATCTTCAAATTTTGTTTTACAACCAACTATAAAAAATATCAATAATAATATTAATAATAATAATAATAATAATAATAATAATAATTATATTAATAACAATAGCAATAATACCAATAATACAAAGAAAAAAAATAGCAACTACATAAATAGTTTAAATACCAGTAATAATCTTGAAAAAGATTTATTGTCAGATTTTTTAAAAAAAAAATAAACAATAACATTTAAAAAAAAAAAAAAAAAATCTATTAATCATAGAATTTGGTGGTAAACACTATTCAATTAATTTTATTTTATTTTAATTTTTGTTTTATTTTTTTTTATTTTTTTTTATTTTTTTTTTTCAAAATTTCTGTTAAAAAAAAAAAAAAAAAAATAATTTAATGAATAAATAAACCAACCCCCCATACCCTTTTATTAAATTTATTTATTATTTATAATTTATTTTTTAATTTTTTAATTTTTTATTTAAATTTTTATTTATTTTTTTAAATTAATTTAAAAAAAAAAAAAAAATAATAAAAAAATAATAATTTTTTTTTTTTTTTTAATTGTATTAAAAAAATTTTAAGAGCTATCAAATAATAGTTATAAGTTTATTATTAAAAAAAAAAAAATAAAAAAAAAAAATAATAAAAATAATAATAATAAAAACAAGTTAAAATTTTAATATTCAGAAAAATTTTATTTTAAATTTTAAAAAAAGGGTATGTAATTAAATTTTTATTATTAATTTATTATTTTTATTTTTTTTTTTTTTTTTTTTTGATATTATTAATTTTTATCACTTTTTTTTTATAAAATTAATTTTTATTATGATATCATACTGTATGTTTTTGTGTGTGTATTTGTATAAATTTTAAAATTTAATCTTCTTATTTGTATAATTATTATTGGGATATGTGTGTAAATATGTGTGTGTTTGTTTAAAATTATTTTGTAAAGATAATATTCATATTAACCCATCATTTTTATTAATAATCAAAATAAGATAATCATCCAAATAATTAAAATTTTTTAAAAAATAACAATAAATCAAATTGAAAAAAATAAAATAAAATAATAAAATAAATAAATAAAAAAAAAAAAAACAGGAAAAAGAAAATTTTCTAAACAAAATTCATAATAAATACAGTATCAAGAAGAAAAAAAAAAAAAAAAAAAAAAAAAAAAAAAAAATTTAAATATAAAATCATTTTATCCTTTAGAATAATTTATTTTTAAAATATATATAATATACTATTTAAAAAAATGAAAATAAAGGATTTTAATATAGAATGTGATAATTTAAAAATAGAGGAAAATGAATTTTCAAAAGGTTCATTTGCCAAAGTTTATAAAGGAAGTTATTATGGTAATCCAGTTTGTGTTAAAGTTATTAAAAAAGATACACTCATTGATAAAGAATCTTGGGTATTTTTAAAAAGAGAAATTGGTATTTTAAAGTATAGTATTTAAATAATTAATAATATTTTAAAAACAATACTAAATATATTTTTAAAACTAACTTTAATTATTTTTTGATAAAAAATAGAAATTTATTAAATCAAGGTCATAAAAATATTATAAGATTTATAGGTATTGGTGAAAAAGATTCTTTATTATTTTTAGTTACAGAATTAATAAATGGTGGTGATTTGGGTAATATATTATTAGATCATAAATTTCATATACCATGGTCATTAAGAGTTAAAATTGCCAAAGATATAGCAGAAGGTATGGAATACCTTCATTCAAAACAAATAATGCATAGAGATTTAAAATCAAATAATTTATTATTAGGGAGAAATTGGACTATAAAAAGTAAATTTATTATTATTATTATTATTATTATAAAAAATCTTAAAATTTAATAATCTAATTTTGTTTATTTTAAAATTTAAATTTTATTATTGTTTTATTTTTTTTAGTTTGTGATTTTGGATTTGCAAAAGAAATTACAATTCAAAATCCATTATCAATGACAATTTGCGGTACAGATGAATTTATGTCACCAGAGGTTATTTTAGGTATTCAATATAGTTATTCAGCAGATATATATAGTTTTGGTATGGTGTTACTTGAATTGATTACCCGTAGTAAATTGGATGAACGTTTACCACAAAATAATTTCGATATTGATTATGAAGAGCTTCAAAATAAAATACCATCGGAATGTCCACGAGAATTTTTAGAATTATCAATGAAATGTTGTAATTATGATCCAAATGATAGACCATCATTTACCGATATTGTACAGACATTAGATCAATTGGCAATAAAATTAGTAAAAGAAACTCCTGACGGTCCATATCCTTCTACTCCAATTGTAGTTTCAAATCCTCATTTTGATGATCAATCAATAAATGATTGGTGCATGTTATCATTAATACCAGATGATTGTTTAGAGAATTTAAATGAATTTGCTGAAATTGAAAATAATATAAATAATAATAATAATAATAATAATAATAATAATAATAAAAATAATATTAATAATAATAATAATAATAATAATAATAATAATAATAATAATAATAATAATAATAACTGTAAAGTTATTTGTGAAAATTGTGCATCTCCACAAAGTACAAGTAGTGTAAATAGTTCATTTAGTAATAGTAGTTTAGGAAGTAATGGTAGCAATAGTAGTGGAACAAGTACAAGTAGTGGAGGGAAAAAAAGATCACAAAAAAGAAAATCATGGAAATGTTTAATTAATTAAATCTTCCTATTTTAAAAATTTTTATTTTATATATATACCAAAACATTTTATTTTTTAAAAACAATATAACTTTTTTTTTTTTTTGGTATAGTTTAAAACTAATACCATATATAAATAACATTTTTTTTAATAAATAATTATAAAAAATAAAAAAAAAATCTATTATAATTTATTTAAAACTTTTTATAAAAAATATTATAAAATAATAATAATTTTATTTATTGAAAATTTTAAATAATTTAATTTAATTTATTTTTTTGATTATTATTTAATTTAATTAATTTTGAAAATCTAGAAGTTGAATCTTTAATTAAATTTAATGGAGTATCAAATTCAATAAGTTCGCCCTCATCAATGATAGCGATTTTATCACTATCTAAAATGGTATCAATATTATGAGCAATGGTTAAAATGGTACAATCTTTAAAGTTTTCTTCAATCGTTTGTTTTATTAATCGAGTAGTTTGAAAATCTATACTATTGGTTGCTTCATCGAATAATACGATTTTAGAATTTCTTAATATTGCTCTACAAAGACAAAGTAATTGTTTATTACCAATGGTTAAACCATCTCCACCTTGAACTAAACTCTCTAATTTCATTGGCATTGTTGAAACCATTTTCTTTAATTTAACTTTACTTAATGCTTCCCAAATTTCATTATCAGTGAATTGATCGAATGGATCAAGATTTAAACGAATACTACCAGAGAAAATAAACGGGTCTTGTGGTACTATACCAATTGAACTTCTTAATCTTTTTAAATCAATTTGTGAAATATCATCACCGTCAATTAAAATTGAACCAGATGAACATTCTATCATACGGAATAATGACATACCAATTGTTGATTTACCCGATCCTGAACGACCAATAATTCCAATTCTTTCTTGTGCATTAATTTTCATAGAAAAGTTTCTTAGTGTTGCTATTGAATTTGGACGATATCTAATTTCAACATTTTTAAATTCAATTTCACCTCTTGATGGCCAAATGAAACCTGTTTGAATGAATTCATCTTCATTGGTTTCTTTTTCCTTTGGAATTGATATATAACTTTGTACACGTTCAACAGAGTTAATTCTTGATTCTAATTCACCAAATTGACGCATAAACCAATTTAAATTAAATGTTATACCCAATGCTGTTGTTACACCTAATGCTGATAAACCAGGATTATCATTAAAAATTGAAAATAAAGCAGACATTAACACTACAATAGCCGATAAAAATTCAACTCTAATACCAATCCATCTACTAACAGCAAAATTATAAAAAAATACTCTTAAATTAATATTGATATTATCTTTCATCATATTAAAGAACCTTTCTTGTTGACCAAATGATCTAATAGTTGTTAATCCATTATAAACCTCTGATAATAATGAATAAACAGGACTTCTAGAAATTGATTGAATACGTTTTAATTCTAGTACTGAATAATTATAAAACAATTGAAAAATATAATTTATAGCTATTAAAATAACAAATGGTATTGCAATATAGGGTGAAATATAAATTATGATACCAATTGATGTGACTAGACATGCACCACAATATAAAACATCAGAGAAACAATCCAATAATAAAATATCAATATCACTGATATCTTTTCCAAATCTATTTAAAATACGACCAACTGGATTTTGTTCAAAAAAAGTTAATGGTGCTCTAATTATTGATTTTAAAAGAGATCTATGAAGAGTTTCCGCTGAACCAAATGTAATCTTTGCGATTAATAAATACCTAACACCCAATGTAAATACAAATCCACCAATATAGGCTAAATAAATCAATAGGTAATGTACATCAGTTGGTTCTGAAACGTTTAATCTATCATGACTTGCCCATGATTGAAGCCAATAATCTGAAAGTAATAATATAATTTGACTTGTTAAATAGATAATACATGTAAAAATGAAAAAAGAAATTGATGAACCCATACGAATATATTTTTTATAAATTATCCAACCAGGATCACCTTTATTTCTATCTTCTTGTACAAATAATTTTGCTTTTTCAATTGTCGTTTGATCAAAATCTTTACTAATTATTGATTCAATTGAAATACCTTTTGGTAAAGAAATTGATGATCTTTTTAATTTATTATTACCATTAAAATTGCTATTATTATTATTATTATTATTATTATTATTATTATTATTATTCATTGTAAAATCTAAAATTTCAACCTCTTCATAATAATCCTCATCTTCTTGAAGTTGAACTATTTGTTTTTCAATTCTATTTTCTTTTTCTTTTAAAATCATTTCAAAATCAATACCCATTCTTAATAATTCCAAATAAGTTCCTTGAATTAATACACCATTATCAACTACAACTACATGATCCGCTGATGAAATGAATTGAATTTGATGTGTTACTAATATTACTGTTTTACCTTTCATCATACCTTTAATACAATGTTGAAAGATATAATTTGCAATCTCTGGATCAACAGATGATAAAATTTCATCCAATATATAACAATCGGAATCAGCGTATAATGCTCTTGCCAATTGAATACGATGTTTTAGACCATTACTTAAATTTATACCACGTTCTCCAATTTCAGTTAAATCTTTCCCTTCACCCATTGCTAATAGATCTGGTGCTAAACAACAAGCTTCAATTACCTTTATATAACGTTCCATATTCATTGGTTTACCAAATAAAATATTCTCACGAAATGATGTACTTTGAAGGAATGGTTGTTGAATTGTTGATAAAATACTATTAACAGAATCAGGTGATGATTTATCAACAGCTTTACAAATTTCACCTAATAAACCACTTGCTAAACTTGTTTTTCCACTTCTAACACCACCAGAGATAATTGTTAATAAACCTTTTGGTGCTTTAAAATCAACATTCTCAGATGGTGGTGGAGGTAAATTAATTGATAATAAATCTTGATAATCTGCTTGTTGTTGTTGTAACCTTCTATCTTTTATTAATGGTTTAATTTTTAATAAACAATCTGTCATAAAATTTTCTTCCTCTTCATTATTATTATAATTAATTTTATATTCTTTTTCATAATCATAATTATCATCTTGAATATCAATACCATCAAATGTAAAATCATTTGTAATTTCGAATTGTTCACCACTACTTAATATAATTGATCTTTTATTTTGATTATTATTTTGATTATTTTTATTATTTTTTAATTTTAAATTATGTTCATTCCAATTAAAATTAATATTTCTAATTAAAATATCATTTAAACCACTTTGATTATGTATGAATGGTTGGTTTTGTAATTCTGAAGATTGTAAAAATGTTTCAATTCTTTTAGCAGATGCAATTAAACTAATGAATTTATGAAGACAATCTGGAAGTGATTCAATTGGACGTCTAAGATTTTGTAGGATTGTAATCGATGTGAATGCAATCTCCAAAGATACTTCATAACCCAATAAAGTGTAGGTTGTAAAAGTTGAAACCAATACTAAACCTGATGATGCTTGAGTTACAATTTGAACCAATACCCAATAAATAATTCTAATATAAAGATATTTTAATTGTAATTTTCTTTGTTCTTCAATTCTTTCACAAAACATTTTCTCCCATGCATATTGTTTTAAAAATTTAATTCCATTAATAAGTTCACCAGTTAAACTTATTCTTGTATCTGCATATCCCATTGATGTACTTAAATTTTTACTTATTTGTGTACCTAAAAATGATGAAAGTGGAATTGTAATTAACATCACTAAAAATCCTACAAAACCAGCTATACCAATTACATAAATTAAAAAACCTAATAATGATAAAATTTGAATTGGAAATAAAAATATCTCTATATAATAATGACAAAAGAAATATTGAAAAAAATCTGTATCCACTGACATTAAATTTAACATTGAACCAATATTATAATTCTTTTTTGATAAATTTGAAAGTTTTGTCATCTTTTCAAATATTATAGTTTCTAATGCTCCTTTAACTTCTAATGATGTTTTAAATCCAAACCAATAACTATATTGTTGAGATGCCATATTTATAAATGAACTTAAAAATAATAAAAAACATTGAATTATACCAATATAAATATGTTTTTGTTCATCAATTTTTTCAACATAACTTAAAAAACTAATAAATAATAATAATAATAATAATATTAATATTTAAATCCTTTTTTTTTTTTTTTTTTTCTTTATTTATTTAATTAATTAAAAGAAAAAGGGGTACACTACTTTTTTAAAATTAAAGGTGTTATAAAAGAAAATACAGAAACAAAAACAAATAAACCAGTTGCAATATAATTTCTTGGTAAAAATTTTGAATATATGTGTTTAATTAAAGGTATAGTTGAATCATTGAATATTATATCTTTTAAAAGTGGTGCTGTATTTTCAACTTTTAAACTACTTGGTAAATCTGAAATATCATTTAAATTTAAAGGTGCTCTAAAAAATCCAACAAATATTATCCTTTCAACCCATTTAAATGTTAACTTATCTTTCCAATTTGATGAATCTTCAGGACATGGTTTATTGAAAAAATCATCATCTCCATATACTGATAAAATATTATATGCTTCATATCTATTTTTAATATTATAATATAAATATATTTTACATAATATATATATTGTAGAAAAAAAGTTTATTATTTTATTTATTATATTTTTAATTTTTTTGATCATATTTAAAATAAAAAAATAAAAATAAAAACTGGAAAAAAAAAAAAAAAAAAAAAAAAAAGAATTTAAACAATGTTATTTAATTTAAAATGATTACTTTTAAATCATTTTGTTTTTTTTTTTTTTAAAAAAAAAAAAAAAAGGCAGTAATAACTTAAAATAAAAAAAAAAAAATAAATAAAAAAAAAATACCAGGGTCCTAAATTTTTTTCAAAAAAAAATAGAAAATAGTTGTCTGGGAATTGTTTTTCGTTGAGACACAAAAAAAAAAAAAAAAAAAATCTAAAAAAAAGTTTTGAACAAATCAAAAAAAAAAACAAAAACAAAAAATTAAAATGACCACAAGGAACCTTTATTTTTAAACTATTTTTTCTTTTAATCTCGACCAAGCATGACAAATTACAAACAAAAGTGAAAGTACCAAATTAAAGTAAAGCATTCTATATAAAAATAAAATACAATAAATTGATACTAAAACTGAGGCAATCATGAGGGCAATTCTATTATTATTAATTATTATTTTTTTTTTAAAAAAAAAAAAAAGTTAGGAAAAATTTAGTTG
Organism: Dictyostelium discoideum AX4; assembly: GCF_000004695.1. NCBI lineage: Eukaryota > Evosea > Eumycetozoa > Dictyosteliales > Dictyosteliaceae > Dictyostelium > Dictyostelium discoideum. The sequence continues at coordinate 3,386,321 of NC_007089.4, read as the reverse complement.
GGGAAAAAATAAAATAAAAAAAAAAACATACCTTAAAATAAAAAGATTACTTTGATTTAATTCGATTGTTGATAAAAAGATATGAGTTATGGCCAATAAGATAAACAATTCAAAAGAGTCAAAGACTTGCCATTCAAATGATAAATGTTTAATCCAAATGACCAAGTTAGGAGCCATGATGAAAGCAGAAAAAATATACATTAAAAAGATACTTTGTCGATAATACAATTCCTTTCTGATTGCATTTTGAATCTTTAATGATTTCTTTTTTACACTTGCAGATATGCTTGAAATTAATAAAGGTGACACTGATGATATTGAAGAGGATGGCGAATTTACACTTGCACTATTTCCATTGCTGGTACCATTGAATTGTTTACTCGATGAAAACATTAAGAACAATAGGAATGCAGCTAAACCTAAAGCAGAGTGAATTATAATTACCATAATACAACCAATAATAACCCACTTTGATGAAGAAAATTGTGGATTTCCATTTAATCTTGAGTTTACTGTTGACCCTAAACAAAAACTACCAGTTACAGGACTACTAGTAGTACTTGTTGTACATCTATTACTAATTACAATTGGTTCATTATTATATAATAAATCATTACTATTATCTTTATTCAATATATTGTTATTATTATTATTGATATTATTATTATTTAAATAAATATTATTATATTCACTATTACCATTATTATTATTATTATTATTATTATTAATATTATTATAATCACTATTGCCACTATTTATATTATTCATATTATTAAGGATAATATTATTTATATTATTCACACTATTATTTATATTATTATTATTTATATTACTATTATTTATATTACTATTATTTATATTACTATTTATATTATTATTAATATTATTATTTATATTATTATTTATATTATTATTTATATTATTATTTATATTATTATTATTATTAATATTATTATTATTATTAACACCAAAAGAATTGGTATTTTCTACTCTTTCAATATTTAGATTATTGGAGTCCATATTATTGGCTCCATTTTCTATATTGATATTAAAATTAGTTCCATCTAAATTTTGATTATTGACGAAACTATTGCTATTATTTATATTATTATTATTATTATTATTATTATTATTATTATTATTATTATTATTATTATTATTTATATAGTCGGTTGAATTTATATTATTACTGTTACTATTATTATTGTTACTATTTATATTGTTGGTATTATTACCACCGTTATTATTATTATTATTATTATTGTTATTATTATTATTATTGTTATTAATATTATTATTATTATTATTATTATTATTATTATTATTTAATAATCCATCATCATTCGAAAGATCCAATCTATCCATATTAAAGGAGACATTTTGAGCATTTGGTCTTCTTGGATGAATTGGTGTATTTTTTGATGGATGACTATTGATTAGATTTAAAATTGATAAACAAACACTGCTACAAATTGATCCAATTGTAAATAAGATATTTGTAACTAAAATTAAAATTGTTAACTTAAATATTTTTAAAAAAAACCATTAGTATTAATTTTTCTTTTTTTTTTTTTTTTTTTTTTTTTTTTTTTTTTTTTTTTTTAAAAAAAATACTTACAATACAAATTGAAACAATAAATAAAAATGGAATTGACCAAAATGGTGGAATTCTTTCCAACATAAAACTATCAATGAATGGATCAGGTAAGAATTCTCCATAGAATGAAGGAATTGGTAAACCAAAGATAGTGAAAACAATACAAACCAAAGAAGGGAAATAAATTAAATATGGAACCAATTGAACTGATTGATCTCTAAGGGTGATAAGTAGAGATGGGAATTTATCATTCCTTATGAAGCTATTCAATTGCGCAGAGAATACCCATAGGAATAAAGCAAATGTACATGAAATGAGTGAAAGTGCATAAGAGAATACCAATGATCCAATTGATCCAATCCAATCATATGTAATGACGATCTCATATGAAAAGAATGGATCCAATATCATTAATAAATGTGGATTATTAATATCGATTTCCATTTGACCATTTTCATTAATTGTATTCTCTGCTGAATTTGTTGGAATTGTATCAATCAATTCTGGATCCTCTTGTACATATAATAATTTTTGATTAAATTTAATTAAATCTGATGCTGCTCTTTGTTGTTGAATTTGTTGTTCATTTTGTTCATCAAAACGATCAACTACCAAAACTACAACTTCTTCTTCTTCTTCATTACTGTTATCATTATTATTATTATTATTGTTATTGCTATATTCAACATTATCAACTGAATCAACTTTTTGATCTAAATATTTTAATTTACCATTAATAGCTTTGAAAGATTTTTTATTATTATTATTATTATTATTATTATTGTTATTATTATTGTTATTGTTATTGTTATTATTTTCTCTATAGGCTAATTGAGCTTTTGAAGATTGATGAAATTTAATTTTTGTGACTGTACAATTTGTAACAAATTTACCTTCCTCCATTAATTGTGGTATGAAATGATAAGATATTGGTAAAAATATTGGATAATTATTTGGAATTACAGCTTCTTTATCAATAAATTTCATAGAGAATGCTAAACGTATATCAAAATCTTCAAATCCTTCATTATTAGAATCAGGATCTGATTGATGCTGTTGCTGTTGTTGTTGTTGTGATATTCCTGTTGATATTGATGTTGTATATGGTTCTGGATGTTTTAAATTATTAACAACCAATGATCTTGAATATTTTGAAGCTTCAACATCTTCATCTCTTAATGAATTAACATTATCAATATCCAAATATTTAGTTTGCAACACTGCTTTAATTGGGAATTTATTGGTATACTTTGGAAGTGTAAAGTTCATAATGATTGGATGACCAATTGGTAAAACGAATCTATATTCATCAAAAAATGATACTGAT
>NC_007089.4:3335897-3378397 GCF_000004695.1 Dictyostelium discoideum AX4 | reverse complement strand
TTGTTGTTGTTGTTGTGGTTGTGGTTGTGGTTGTGGTTGTGGTTGTTGCGGTTGTTGTGGTTGTGGATGTTGTTTTGGTTGTTGTTGTGATTGTTGTTTTGGTTGTTGTGGTTGTTGTTTTGGTTGTTGTTTTGGTTGTTGTTGTGGATGTTGTTTTGATTGTTGTGGTTTTGGTTGCTGTTTATGTTGTGGTTGTTGTGGTTGCTGTTGTTGTGGTTGTTGATGTTGATGTGGTTGTGGTTGTTGTTGTGGTTGTTGATGTGGTTGTGGTTGATGTTGTGGTGGTTGCTGTTGTTGTTGTTGTTGTGGCTGAGAATGATGAGATGAATGAGTTTGTTGCTTATTATTACGATTATCCTCTTTTCTACCCTTGTTTGGGTTATTTTGTCTTGGACGTCCAAGATTATTTGATTCATTTGGAGTTCTACCTGATGCACTGGTGGTTGGATGTTTTTGGTCTTCAGTATTTGTATTATTTTCACTATCCTTCTTTTCATCTTCATCTTCATCATTATATTTTTCACCATCTTGAACAGAGAAACCTGAAAACTCTTCAAGTGAATCATCATATTTTTCATCATAAATTTTTTCATAGCTTTTATATATGCCTTAACCTTTTCCATACTAATATCATTCTTTGGTTTTTGTCTTTATATTAATAATATAAAAAAAAAAAAAGTAAGTATAAATAAAAAATAAAATTCTAAAAAAAATATATATAAATATACATAAATATATATATGTATATTACCCTATGCTAATATTCAATTCATTCATAGATTTTTCAAGTGATTTGCTACTTGAAGTGGTAGTAGTTGTAGTAGTAGTAGCAGTAGTAGTATTATTTGGTTTATCAGTTGTAGTAGTTGTAGTTGTTGTAGTTGTTGGTGTTGGTATATTTTTAGAAGGTTGAGAAGGATCAGAAGATAAAGATCTATCCATTGATTTCAAATGTGGTGGAAGGGAAGAATCATCACAAAGTGCATTAATAACTTGTTCAACATCTTGATTATAATACTTTAAACAACAATGAACGAACCAATCACCAAGATCAGGGAATAAAGATTTAACTTGATCAATTTTAACAGTATTCATAATTACAGGATTATTTGAAAGGATTGGTTTAACTGTTGTAGTAGCATTTGATGGTGACGATGATGATGATGATGATGATGATGATGATATATTTGAATCAATAATTGTTGTTGATTTTTTGAATTTTGGTTTTTGAATTTGTTTTTGATCTTGTGATACAGGTTTACCAATTAATTGCATAAAATAAGTATAAGATGTGAAATCAATTGATGAATCCAAGGTAACCAATTTATCCAAGAAATTTGATAACTTGTAAGTTTGTTCATAATCATATAAGATTGAAGCACTTGTAATATTATCGAAATATTCATTGAAAAGTTTTGATCTATTAGATTTAGTTGAACCAATGATTTGTTGACTAAATGAAGTGATATTACCCAACAAAGAGAAGAATCTATGAGAGATTTCATCCAATGGTAACTTTTTACATAACTGACATGGATCTTGAATTAACAATTGTAATTGCTCAAGCTTTATCATGAAATGGTGTCTGAAAATCGTATGGAAAATAGAAAGAATATGTTGTTTTAGTGGTACGTAAATCGATGGCGTCAAATTGACTTGTTTATTTGATGCTTTTTGATTCTCCTTATTAAAAATTGGTATTATATATTCATAGAAATAAGTTAACCAACCCAATACACCACCATTACCATCACCACCACCCTTTTCTAAATTCATCAAATATTCATCAAATAATTGATGACTACCCATTGGAAATATTCTAATAAATTGTTCTAAATTATAAACAATATCCATTAAATAATTATCTTCTAATCTTAATAAATCTAATAAATTCTAAAATAATTTAAATTATTAGTATTATTATTTATTATTATTATTATCAATAAAATAAATTTACTATATATTTATATATATATATACTCTATTTAATAAACTTTGATTTAATTCAAATAATGTTTTTGAAATTAATTGAAAATGTTGAAGTAAATCTTTATAATAATTTGGTTGAGTATCGAAAATACTTTGAATCATTGTTGTTACAGCATCTCTTGCATGAGATGAATATAATGAAACTATATCGAATAATTTTGGAATTGTAAATAATTTATTTTTATAAATTAAATCAGAATAGAATTCTCTAGTTATAAAACCTGATTTCTCTTGTTGTAACGACATTCTAACCAAAACCAAAAATACACGTTTAAATAATAATTTCTTTGATTCATTAAAATCTTTTGATCCTTTTTTAATTATACTATTATTATTATTATTATTATTATTAACACTATTATTATTTACTAATGAAATTATTGGTTGATTATCTCTTTTAAAAAATTTTAAAAATGAATCAATGAATTCGTTTAATGATTTATTGAAAATACAATGTGACCAAAATATATTATATTGAAATTTTAATAAACTTGATAAATCGGAATTCATGAATAGTATTGATTCTTCGGATGAGCCTTGTTCATTGTTATCTGCTGGTAAGAATGTTATGAATGATAGATGATATTCTTTATTATTTAGTACCCAATATTGATCTAAATCATTCTTCTTTTCTAAATGTCCCAATGTATTGATTACTAATGTAAAGGTTTTATCAATACCTAAACCTGATTGTTGCTTTTTTTTTTCATTCATTAATATATCATCTTGTTTCTCTTGTAAATTCTTTTCAATCATTATTTTACCATCTTTTTCTCTATTAACTTTATTATTATTGTTAAGTAATTGTTGTTCTTTTTCTTTCTTTTCAATATAATCTTTTTTACTTAATTTAACTTTTGGTTGTTGTTGTTGTTGCATCCTTTTAAAAATATATGTATTATTATTATTTTTTATTTGGTTATAAATTATTACTTATATTGATTCTTTTTTATTATGGTTATTTGTTTAGAAAGCTTGTAAAAAAAAAATGAAAAAAAAAAAAAAAAAAAAAAAATGAAAAATGAAAAAAATGAAAAAGTGAAAAAAAAAATTTTTATGGGAAATTGTGAAGAAATATTGATAGAAATATTCTTTTTTTACAAACAATTATTTAATTTTATTTATTTTTAAATTGAATTTATAATAGAAAAATAGAGCACTCAAATTACACAAGGTGATTTTAAAAATATTAAAAAATGAATTAACAATTCTTTTTTTTTTTAATCAAAATAAAATTTTATTTTTAAATTTAATTATTTATCATCCTTTTTTTTGTATTTGTTTTTTTATTTTGAAAAACAATGAGTAGGGAAAAAATTTTATATAAAAAATAGATTTATAAAAAAAAATAATTATAATAATAATTGATTGATTGAATTGGTTAATTATTTTATAAATTTTTTATTTTCCTTTTTTTATTTATTTGTTTTTTTTTTATAAAATAAAAAAGATAGATGATTGGAAGAATAAAAAAATATAAATTAAAATAAAAAAGATATATGATTTTTTATATTTTTATACTAATTTTAGTTTATTTGATATTTCCAAAAAAAAAAAAAAAACTTTTTTTCATATAAAAAATAAACAACCATTGTTTTAAAATAAATTTTTATTTTTAAAAATACTTTTAATAAAAAAAATTATAATAATAAAAATACTGCTTATAAAAAAATTAAAAATATCTTTTTTTTTTTTGATTACTTTTTAAAAATTTTTATTAAATTAAAAATTTTTTTATTTTTTTATTTTTTTATTTTTTTTTTTTTTAATAATTAAAATTTATTTTTAAATTAAAAAAAAAAAAAAGTAAAAAAAAAAAAATTTCATTTTCATTTTCATTCAAGTCTGTGTTAAATTTGGAAGTTGTAATAATAAAAAAATAAAAATAAAAATAAAAAAATAAAAAAAAATAAAAATAAAAATAGTAATTTTAAAACAGGATTTCAAATATTTTAAATAAATAAATAAAAAAAATCAAAAATAAAATAAAATGAGTCATCAACATTTATCAAAAATAACATATAAAATGTTAACACCAAATATGGTACCAAAAGTTGTAGATTCAATTACTAAAAGTTTTGCAACAGATCCATTTTCAATTGCGTTAAATTTAAATAAAAATAATTGGACTGAAATGGCAACATTATTCGTTGACAGAGCTGCAAAAAAAGATTTAAGCTTAGTTGCAATTGATAATGAAACAGATCAAATCGTTGGTTGTATTATTAATGAAGATTGGAAAACTAGAGAACCTGAAGAATTTCATACAAGTTTAGATAAAAAATGGGTAAAAATATTATTATTATTATTATTATTATTATTATTATTATTATTATTATTATTATTATCATTATTATTATTATTATTATTATAAAAAAAAAATAAAAAAAAATAAAAAAATAAAAAAATAAAAATAATAATAATTTAATAAAAAAATACTAATAATTTTTTTTTTTTTTTTTTTTTTTCAAAATGAAAAACAATTAGGAACCAGTAAAATCAATGTTTTCAAATTTACATCATAAATATAAAAAAGAACATCCAAATACAATTAGATTTGGTGAGATTATTCATTCTTTATATTTTACATGCGTTGTTCCAAGTTCTAGAGGTCAAGTATGTAAAAAAAATAAAAAAAAACAACAACAACAAACAGAATTATCATCACTTTGAAATATATATAGATTATTAATTAAATTTCCTTTTTAAGGGTGTTGCATATGATATGTGGTATCATAGTACAGATATAGGTAGAGCTCATAACTTTCAATATATGTGTGCAGAAACTGCAACTGTATCTGGTCAAAAACTTTGTGAACATATTGGATTTACTCCAAAATCATCAATCCCATATAATAAATTTGAATACCAAGGTGAAAGAATTTTTCAAAAACTTCCTCAAATCAACACAAATTTCGAAAAATTAACAATTTGGGAAAAGAAAATCGTTTCAAATCTTTATTAAAAAAAAAAAAAAAAAAAAACAGTAATAATAATAATAATAATAATAATAATAATAATAATAATAATAATAATAATAATAAATAATAAAATTAAATAAAATCATTTAAATTTATTTATTATTTATTTTATTTTTTTTTTAAACTGAAAAATAAAAAGTGTAAAAAAAAAAAAAAAAAAAAAAAGGATAAAATTAAAATTTAATGTTTTTACAGAATTAATTTTTGTTTTTTGTTTTTTGTTTTTTGTTTTTTTTTTTTTTTTTTTTTTTTTTTTTTATAAAGTTGGTTCACCTAAAATATCTAATTGATAAATTGTAATTCTACCAAAGAAATCAGTACTTTGAGGAAATAAAATTTTAATTTGTTTAATATTTGTATTTTTAATTGAATCAATTGGGAATTGTTGAGTTGTATTAATATCTTTTGGATAGAAATAACAAGAGTGAATAAATTCTTTTGAATCTGAATTTGTTGACATTGTTAAAATTTCACAATCTTTACCAACGAATCCACCTTGAAACATAATATTCACACTTGACAATGTTACACCATTTTCTTGAGGAAATTGAATCACTATAAATTGTGGTGTACCTTGATGTGAATTCCAACATGTTTCTTCACTTTTATCAAATAAATTCTCTTTACCATATTCTTTAGTTTGTTTATTTAATACTGAACTAACTCTATTTTTTTTTTTTTTTTTTTTTTTTTTTTAATTTTATTTAGATAATAATAATAATAACAAAAAAAAAAAAGATATTAATATCATAAAAAAAAAAAAATTAAAAATTTTCAATTTTTTGTAAGAAATAAATATAATATTTATTTACCTGCATTTGTAATCGCCAACGAGTAAAGATTGCATTATTTTTTTTTTTTTTTATTTTTTTTTAAAATGTCAACACAAAACTTTGATTTTTTTTTTATTTTTTAAAAATTATTTTTTTTTTTTTTTCAAAATTTTTTTTTTTTTAAAATTTTTACTGTAAACGATTGTAATATTTTTTTTTATTATTTTTTTTTTTTTATTTTTATTTTTTTTTTTTTTTATATTTTTTTTTTATTTTTATTTTTATTTTTATTTTATTTTTTTTTCTAAACATTATAACATATTATTATTTTTTTTTTTTTTTGTAAAACCAAATTTTAAAAAAAAAAAAAAAAAAAAAAAAAAAAAAAAAAAAAAAAAAAAAAAAAAATCTAATAATCGTATTAAGTGTGATATCATCAACATACATTGGATTTTTTAGCCAATAGTCTCAATCTCCCCCCACACCCTCAATTTTTTTTTTTTTTTTTCTTTTATTTTTTATTTTTTTATTTTTTTATTATTTTCAAAAAAAAAAATTTTCTTTATTTTTTTATTTTTTTTATTTTTTTTTTTTTTTTTTTTTCACCTGATTACCACACAGATAAATAGTAATAATAATAATAATAATAATATAGTAATAATAATAATAATAACTGTAAAAATATATTTTTTTTAATTTTATTTCTCAAAAAAATAAAGTAACTTTTTTTTTTTCCCATCTTAAATATTTAAGAAGAAACCAGTCGCCTCACGGAAATTTTAAGATAATAAAAATTTTCGAAGCAAAAAAAAAAAAAAAAAAAAAAAAAAAGAAATAAACGAAAATCAAAAACTTTTTATTTTCAAAGCAACAAAAAAAAAAAAAAAAAAAAATGGTTTTAATTAAAGAATTTAGAATTCCATTACCACTTACAGTTGAAGAATATAAAGTAGCACAACTTTTTATGGTTGCAACAATAAGTAAAAAGAATACATCTTTGGGTGAAGGTATTGAAGTCATAGAGAATAAACCATACGCAGACGGTGCAACAACTGGTTTCTTTACACGTAAAATTTTTCATTTAGGTGGTAGATTACCAACCTGGTTAAGATCATTCGCTCCAACTTCATTACAAATTGAAGAGAAAGCTTGGAATGCATATCCATATTGTAAAACAAGTTATGCTGTTTGTATCATTATTCATTACAATAGGAGAGAGAGAGAAAGAAAGAGAAAGAGAGTGATAGAGATGATATTTTATCAATAAATAAATTTATATTAACGTACATCATTTTTAAAAATATAATTATATAGTGTCCTTTATTGGGTGATAGATTTTCAGTATCAATCGAAACTAGATATGAACCAGATTCAGGTACACAAGACAATGTAAATACCTAGATATGTCATATCACACTCACACCTCTATTTGATTGAGGAGTTATAAATTCTAATGATTTTATTTCTTCTTTTTCATTTTTTTTTTTTTTTTAATTTTTTAATCCAATAGTGTTTAAATTTAAATAGTGAAGAATTAAGTATTAGAGAGGTAGAACATATTGATATTGTAAATGATCCAATCGACGAAGCACATTATAAACCAGAAGAAGATCCAAAAATATTTCAATCTGTAAAAACTGGTAGAGGAAAATTACAAAATGATTGGATGGTAAGTTTGTTAATCTTTTTTATATTTATAAAAAAAACCAAAACAACAAATCAATTTATTAATATAATAATTTATATTAACAACAATAATAAATAAAAAATTAGAAATCGACAAAACCAATTATGTGTTGTTATAAAGTTTGTAAAGTAGAATTTAGATGTTGGGGTGTTCAAAATAAAGTAGAGAATTTTATTCAAAGAGTTGCACTTAGAGATACTTTTTTTATGGGTCATAGACAGATATTCTGTTGGATTGATCAATGGTTTGATATGGATATGGAAAGTTTAAGAGAATTTGAAAAGAAAACAAATGAAGAGATGAAGGCTCAATTTCATAATAATAATAATAATAATAGTAATAATAGTAATAATAATAATAATAATAATACGCAACCTCAAAGATCTTCCTTTTTTAGTAGAAGTACAGATGGTAACAAATAAAAAATTTTAAAATAAAAAATCTAAAAAAAAAAATCTAAAAATAATTTTTCCAAAAAAAAAAAAAAAAAAAAAACAAAACAAAATTTAATTTCCATTTTTTCCAAAAAAAAAAAACAAAACAAAACAAAATTATCAATTTAACAACTATTAAATATATTATCTAATTATCTTTTTTATTTTATTTTATTTTTTTTTTTCTTTTTATATCCATTTATTATTATTATTGTTATTTTTTTTTTTTTGCAATATTTTTTTTTTTTTGAACTACATCCCCACCAAAAATAATTAAATAATTAAATAAATAAAAAATTATTTTATTTTTTTAATTTATTTTTTATTTTTATTTTTTTTTTTATTTTTTTTATTAATTTTTTTTAATTTTCATTTTTTTTTTTTCAATTTTTTTTTTTTATTTTTTTTTCTTTTTTTCTTTTTTCTCGCTTCCACAAAATATCAAACAAAAAAATATTTTTTTTTTTAAAAAAGAAATTCAACAACAACAATTTTATTTTTATATATGAATTTATACAACAAAAAGTAGAAAAGATTTTAAAAAAAAAAAAAATAATATGCAAATAATTTTATTATAAAAAAAAAAAAATAATTAAAAAAAAAGAAATAATTTAGAAAAATGAAATTAATTAAAAAATATATTGAAAAAGATTTATCAGGATATGTAAAATTACAATTAGAAGAAGAAGAAGATTTATGGCATTGTTATAATTTAATAAGTGTAGGTGATCTATTAACAAGTTCAACAGTAAGAAAGATTCAAAAAGAGACAGCAACTGGTAGTGTAACAAGTGAGAGACAGAAATTAAAGATAACCATTCAAGTCACCAAAATCGATCACGATAATGAATCATCATTACTTCGTGTTAGTGGAGCAACATGTGTAGAGAATAGATTTGTTAAACTTGGATCATTTCATACTATCGATTTAGAGATGAATAGAGAGTTTCAGTTACAAAAACAAGAATGGGATATGATCTCATTGGAGTTGGTCAAAAATGCAACTGATATAGGTCAACGTGCCGATGTTGCTGCATTAATCATGAATGAGGGTTTAGCAAATCTTTGTTTAATCACATCAGCAATGACCGTTGTTAAAAGTAGAATCGAAGTACCTGTACCACGTAAAGGTAGATCAACATCTGATAATCATCAAAAAGGTTTAGAAAACTTTTTCAATACAATCTTACAATCAATGACTAGAAATATTAATTTTGATGTTGTAAAATGTTTTATAATTGCTTCACCAGCTTTTGTTAAAGTAAATATAATAATTTATAATTAATAATATAATAATAATAATAATAATAATAATAATAATTTATTTATTTATTTATTTATTAATTTTTTTTTTTTTTTTTTTTTTTAAAAGGATAAATTCTTTCAATATATGATGGATCAATCATCAAAGAATGATTTGTATAAAGTATTTAGACAAAATAAATCAAAATTTATTTTAACACATTCATCATCAGGACATAGATATTCATTGAAAGAGGTTTTATCAGATCAAGCAATCGTTCAACAATTCTCAAATACAAAAGCAGCTAGTGAAGTTAAGATTCTTAATGATTTTTATGATATGTTGAAAAAAGATCCAAATAGAGCTTTCTATGGTTACGAACATGTTAAAAAGGCAAATGAAAGATTAGCAATTGAAACCCTCTTGGTCACTGATGAATTATTTCGTGGTAAAGATGTAAAAACTAGAAAAAAGTATGTTGACTTGGTTCAATCCGTTAAAGATAATAAAGGTGATGTTAAATTATTTTCTGGTTTACATGTAACTGGTGAACGTATGTATATATATATTTAAAAATTTAATATTTATATTTATATATTTATATATTTATATATACTCATTTAATTTATTAATTTATTATTAATAATAATATTATTATTATCAATATAGAACTTTCAAAATTATCAGGTGTTGCAGCAATTTTAAGATATCCATTGGAATTAGAAGATGAAGAAGAGGAGTATCATCCAGATGAGAGTGAAAATGGGGATGATGATGATAACAACAATAATAATAATGATGACGACGATTATAGCGGTTATAAAAATAGAAGTACAAGAACTAGTAGAGATAATGACGATAGTGACGATAATGATAATAAAGGTAATTTTGAGGATGAAGATTACGAATCTTTTTCTTCAAATAGATAAATAAATAAATAAATTAAAATTTGTAATAGAATAACAATACTTTTTTTTTTTTTTTTTTTTTTTTTTTTTTTATTATTCAAATCATTATTTCCAATCAAAAAAAAAAAAAAAAGTTTAGGTTAATTATTTGAACTAAAAATAAAATTAAAATAATTTGATTTGAGATATTTTTGAAATAGCACCATCAGATTGGGACTGGCCTGCAAAAATTAATTAAATTTCGAATAAAAATTGATTTTCTTGTAATTAAATAGTGACCTTTCATTATTTAAAAATAATAAAAAAAAAATTAAAAAAAAAAAAAAGATATTTCAAACTGAAGGTTGTGAAAGGTATAAAAACAACAAAAAAAATTTTTTTTTTTATTTTTTTGTTCAAAAGATTTTCATTTCACCATTTCACCACACGTCAATAATTTCATCTTATTATTCACTCTCACAAAAATAAAAAAAAATACATAAAAATGGATATTAATGAAAATAGTAAAGAATTTTTTGGATCATGCCATTGTGGTAATGTTAGATTTCAATGTAAACTTGAAACTGAATTATTAAAATCAGAAACTTTAAGATGTAATTGTTGTAAGTATACCAATTTTTATTTTAAAATTAAATAAAAAAAAAAAAAAAAAATAAAAGAAATCAAATAAAACAAAATTAAATATTAATAAAACATAAAATAAATTTTTTTAAAAAAAAAAAAAAAAAAGCATATTGTTTAAAAACTAGATTTTGGGAAATTATTGTTTGCCCTAAAGATTTCAAAGTATTAAAAGGTGAAAATGATCAAGAAAATTACCTATATGGTTCAAAGATAAATGATAACTATTTTTGCAAAGCCTGTGGTGTTAATACATATACTCTTGTCAAAATGGAAGGTGTTCCAAATGCTCCATTTTATGCTGTTAACGTTAATACAATCGAAGGCATTACTCATGAACAACTTTCAAAATTAAAGGTTACATTTTTAGATGGTGCAACTGATAATTGGCAAAATGAACCAATATATCATAATCATATTTAAAATATTGATGGTTACCTAAATTTGTGTCTTTTTTTTTTTTTAAATTAGAATTTAAAAATTAATAAAAATATAAAATAGTTGTTTTAAATAATTTTTGATTCAATTATAAACCTTTAATTAAGATTTTTTTTTTCATTTAAATATTATTGGATGTGTAGTGTTTGGAACCGCATAAACCAATGAATTGGGCGGATGTGGTGTTTGAGTCCCCAATTTATTTTGAAATTATGAAAGTTAATATAAATCTTGAAATCGATCAATACTGATGTCTTTGCAGGCATTCTGATTCATTGTAGATAGTTGAGCAACATTCCATACCAATTAAACCAGCAGTTTCATGATTTTCAAACAAGATAGTGAGCTAGCTATTTTCAATGGTACATTTCGAGCATGATTAGTTATTATTAAAATTAAAATATTTTTTTTATCAAATAATGATTTGGTCAAAGGAGATTAATCCATTTCTACTGACCCATTTTATTATTTTTTGTTCCAACCTAGTTGGAAGCACTGATTAGGGAATATACTTTGCAAGTTAATTTTCTTAATTTAATAATTCATTTTTAAGAAATTGTTTGAGACTTTAAAATTGATAAGATCCTTTGGAAGAGTTAATTTCAATTTTTTTTCTTTTATATTCTATAGTTACTGGTTTGTAACATTAAATAGAATCTAGTATGATAGCTTTTCATTACTATAAAATTGAGTGCACATCCCACACAGATGTTATGAATTATTAATGCAATTATGTTTCTATATGAGGGATAGGTCACAATTTACACATTTATATCCCCATTTAAAGTATTCTTTGTAGAATCTAAGATTTGGGTTGTCTATTTTACCTCATGATCCATCTGCATACTTAGTGTATTTATAGGTGTAATTTTGTGGATTTCTTTGTTTTTTGGACAAGACCTCTTATATTTGAAGTTAGAACCAATTCTAGCATAATCTTTCAATAATAAAGGATTAGTACCAGGAAGATTTATAATGGATTTTTATAATTTTGATCTGAGTTTCCACTTTTTTGTTCATGAACCACAAGTCATTAATTGCTTATTTCTCCACCATATGGAATCGAACCAGCGATTTGAAATTTGAAATTTGAAATAATAAAAAGTGGTTCTACTGAGACTCGAACTCAGATTACAGGATTCAAAGTCCTGGGTGCTAACCAATTACACTATAAAACCTTGATGTTTTTCATGTAATAAAGCTTGTTAGCTTTATAAATATATATGAGATCGAAAAAAACAAACAACAACAACAATCTCTTTTTTTGATTATTTCATTTTTCATATAAAAAAGACTTAAAAAAAAAAAAAAAAAAAAAAAAAAAAAAAAAAAAAAAAAAAAAAAAAAAAAAAAAAAAAAAAACCTGGGAACCAAGTTAATTAGAAAATTTCCAGATTTTTAACTTTTTAAAGAAAAATAAAAAAGATAGAAAGAAAATAAAATGAAAATCACAAACAACACCACAAATATTAAGCAACACAAATGCCTACAAAAAATAAGCGAAATTGTGGATAAAACTCAATTAAAAAAAAAACAATTCAAATACGTCATAAACATCAATCACGAACCAGACGATAAAATAAAAAAAGATTTAGAAAAAAGTTTGGACAAAAAAGATGTTTTAATCAAAAGTAATAATACATTCAAAATTCTCACAGACAGTATTAGTACAGTAATCTATTTTGTAAATATGTTTGATGCAGAATTAAAAGGACAATTTATAACCACTATAAGACCAAAAAATATGTATACAGATTTTGATTGGTATAAATCACTCACAGAAATAGAATGGGTAATAGAAAATGAAGGATGTAAACTAATTAAATTAGAAATTAAAGGCGAAACTCTAATTATCAAAACAGTGAAAAGAGTCGTAGAAGAATTTGACACTATCATTGAACTAGACAATCTAACATTAATTGGAGACTCCAACAAAGGAGGGAGAGAGCAAACCTCATTACCAGAAAATCAAGAAGAAAACAAAAATAAAAAACAATCAGATGAACAACAACCACAATCTACATCAGAACAAATACCAAAACAAGGAAAAAGAACAATCATTATCCCACCAATCACATCCTCATCTAATGATAAAACATTTATGGCCCTAGATGATACAGCTCAAAAGGTAATAGAAGCATCACTAGAAAACGTAGATGAACTAACAAGAATAGAGAATGAGATCAATACACAATCGATAAACAATCAAGAAATTAAAACAAAATCAGAAAAACCTATCGAACCACCATCTCCATACAATACACCAATAAAACAACACGGCGAAACAAAGGGACTAACAACGGAAGAAAAACTTAGAGAGGCAAATGATATCTTCGACTTCACCAGCCCAAACACTGATGCAATAAGAAAAATAGAATTCCCACTTTCAATCCCTTCAAATCAATGGTTCTTCTCCTCTCCAATAAAACATATCATGAGTTTCAGCCCAACCTATGGTACACCATCGAAAATTATCGATTCACCAAGTAAATTGTTAAACACACCAAAAAAGAAACAACAAGACAAAACAAACAACAAAACACCAGTCAAACCAAAATTGGGTGAATATGGACAAAAAAGCATAAAAACAAAAATGGATGAAGATATAGACAACTTCAACAAGGAAATTCTAAAACAAATCAATAAATCAAAAAACCCCACAAACACACAAGACCAACAACACAACGAACAAAGTAAAGATCAGTTAGAAGACAAAATAAACCAGAAACTTCAAAAGGTAGATAAAAATCTACCCCAAATAAAACTATAAAGAAAAACACAATAAGAATAGGTGTTTGGAACGTCCAAGGATCCAACACCATCCAATCTGCCAGCATAATAAACACCGTTTTAGACAACAACAAGCTGGACGCAGCACTTCTAACTGAAACAAATATAAAAACAAATAAAATTTACTCAATAAATCAACAATATAAAAACAAAATAACACACCACGCACCAATTGATAAAACAGGACAAGGGGTGTCACAAATCATCATCAACACCCGCAATAGAACTTCCTAAACATCTCAAAAAATACAATAATTCACTCAGTACTTTCTATAAATAAAAAAAAAAAAAAAAAAAAAAAAAAAAAAAAAAAAAAAAAAAAAAAAAAAAAAAAACCCAAGTTAATCAGAAAAATAAAAAAGATAGAAAGAAAATAAAATGAAAATCACAAACAACACCACAAATATTAAGCAACACAAATGCCTACAAAAAATAAGCGAAATTGTGGATAAAACTCAATTAAAAAAAAAACAATTCAAATACGTCATAAACATCAATCACGAACCAGACGATAAAATAAAAAAAGATTTAGAAAAAAGTTTGGACAAAAAAGATGTTTTAATCAAAAAGACCCTGTAAAAAAAAAAAAAAAAATAAAATGAGATCTAGCATCTCAAGGAGAAGCAAATAATAATTGCGTTATCCAATTCAAAAAAAAAAAATTTATAAATATATATAATTAATAATTATATAATTGAATAATACTTTGTTATCTTTATTTAATATTAGTTTATATTTATAATATTCAATATTGTTTATACAATTATTCTTTAGTATTTATATTATTCATAATGAGTTGACAGTATTATTATTATTATTATTATTATATTATTTAAATGTGTGTCAACTATAATTAGTAATGTAATATGCATATTTAATATCTATTAATTTTATAGAGTAACTTTATTACATATCCCCCCCTTTTAGTTGAAAATTTTTTTCAATCTTTCAATATTGACTACTTTATGATCTCTAAGATTACCCATATCTAATTTGAATGTAACATCGCTAACTTTTTCTTGAATTTTAAAAGGACCTCTCCAAGGTTTATAGAATTTCTTTGGACCAATAGAAGTTTGTGAATATGGTGTATGTAAATAAACAAAATCACCTGTTTGAATATTTGTTGGACGATTATGATTATTCTTTGTAAACCAAAAGGCACGTTTAAGATTATTATTTACGGATTGTGCATAATTATCAGCGAAATCTAATCTTAGTGAATTTGAATAAAAATTTACATTTAAAGTTGTATCTAATGGTAAAGTTGGTTGACGATTAAAAATTAAGAAAAAGGGTGAAAAACCAGTTGAAACATGTGGTGTAATTCTGTATGAGTATAAAACACATCTTAATAATTCACCCCAATTGCCATACAATTCATTACCAATAAAAGCTTTGAGCATCTTAATTAATGTATTATTGAAATTTTCAGTTTGACCATCACATTGTGGGTGATAAGCAGTAGTTGTTAATTTGTGAACACCGAATAATTTATTAACACCAGAGACTACATTACTTAAAAAATTCTTACCACGATCAGAAACCAACTTCTTTGGAACCCCATATCTAGTATAGATTTCATACAACAATAATTGAGCTACAGTCTCCCCTTCCATATCAAGGGTAAAGAAAACTTCTGGCCATTTAGTAAAATAATCCATAACAACCAACAAATAAACTTGAGCATTATCTTTTGTAATTGGACCAATAAAATCAATACCAATTGTATTAAATGGTTCAGGTTCAATCTCAATTGGAATGAGTAAACCTTCTTTTGGACCATACTTTCTTTTAATTTGTAAACAAGTTGTACATTTATCGATAAATTCTTTTATATCCTTAATCATACCAATCCAATAGAATCTTTCTTTGATTTTTGCAACAGTTTTTAATAATCCAAAATGTCCTCCAGTAAGTGGCGAATCATGAAATATTTCCATTATCCATTTAGTCATAGTTTTTGGAACTACAATTTGAAGATGTTTAAAATGAGATTTCTTACTTGATAAAGTATGTTTTAAACCGTGACAAAGAAATCCATTAATCATTGAATAAAATTCAGACTCCAACAAAATTCTTCTTGCTGCTTGTGCATTGTCTGGAAGTCTTGTTTCTTCAAGATATTTATACATTGCTCTATAATAATTTTCTTTTTCCAACTCTTTTCTTATTGACTCTTGTGTAAATTGTGGAATTGTTGTATTAATATTATCATTGTTGATTGAGATAGGTACACTATTCAATAATCTAGCGGTTGTTGCTTGATTTGTAATAAGAGATGGTGGATTTGATAATGATTGATTTAAATTCATTGATGAAGTATTTATTGGTTGATTTGTAATATTTGATGATTGGTTTGTTGTTGGTGGGATATTTGATGATTGATTTGAACTTGATGAATTTGGTGGTTGAATTGTTGTAGCTGGTGAAACATTAGATGTTTGATTTGATCTTGATGGTAAGACTCTTGGTAAAATTGTAGTTGATGGTGAAGCTACTGGATAGTGAGTAATTGTAAATATCTTTTCTGGAATATCACAATCAATTGGCTGTTGATCTCTATCTGGACATCTTGATAATGCATCAGCTAAAAAGTTTTCTTTACCAGGTCTATATATAATTTCGTAATTATACTCTTGAAGTAATACAGTCCATCTTGTAATACGATCAGTAAATTTACCAGTTAAGAGATATTTCAAAGGTTGATGATCAGTGATGATTTTTACTTTTCTACCATTGATATAGGATTTAAAATATTTAATTGATTCAATGATTGCCAAACATTCTCTTTCAGTAACAGAATAATTCTTTTCAGCGTTGTTTAATGTTCTTGAATAATAAGAAACTGGTTTACCATTTTGAATCATTACACCACCAATACCAATAATTGAAGCATCAGTTTCAATAACATTATCATCTGTATCTTGTGGAAAACTTAAAAGATTAGTTTGTGCTAATGTAGTAAATAATTTTACACGATCATTTTCCAATTCATCAGTCCATTTGAAATTAACACCCTTCTTTAATAGTGGATAAAATGATGAAGTTAAATGAGTGAAATTTTTAATGAATGTTCTAAAGTAATTGACAGTACCGAGTAATTTCATTAATTCTTTTTGATTTGATGGAGGTGGTGTTTTTAATAATTCATTAAACTTTGAACTATCATAAGTAATACCATTCTTTGAAACGATATATCCCAAAAACTTGATCTCTTCTTTTTCAAACTCACATTTAGTTATTTGTAACTTTGCACCTTTTTCTTTGAATTTTTCGAATAATAGTTTGACATGTTCAATATGATATTCATTATTCTTGCTATAAATTATACAATCGTCAATAAACCCAATATTACTTTTTCTTAATTCATCTTTTAATAATTCATTCATGTATCTTTGAAAAGTTGCTGGTGCATTACATAATCCAAATGGCATTACAACATATCTAAATTGACCCATATGAGAGACAAAGGTTGTTTTATCCTTGTCCTCTTCTTTCATTTTGATTTGATAATAACCAGAAGTAAGATCAATTTTTGAGAAAACTTTTGCATCTTTGAGATAATACCAACAATCAGAAATTAATGGAAGTGGATATCTATCTTTAATTGTGAGGTCATTTAGTTTTTTATAATTAACACAAAATCTAATTTTATCATTCTTTCTGGATAAGACTATTGGAGAACCGTATTGTGATGAATCTGATTTCTCGATTATACCTTTATCTAATGCATCTTTAATGTATTCTTCAATGAATTCTTTATCAGCTGGACTAGTTTTGTATGGTGGAGTATAAACAGAAACATTTTCATCAGTTAATTTAATTGAATGTTCAACATCTATTAATGATCCTGGTTTTGACAATTTGGTTTCAAAAATCTCTTCATTTTTGATTAATAACTCAGCCATTGGTTTTGATACTTTTTCTAATATATTTAGATCAATTTTGCAAACAATTGGTTTGGTTTCTCTGGTGATTAATCTTGTACCAACATTAAATTCAAGATTCTTAATGATCATTTCCTTGCAATCAATTATTAATTTCAATCCAATAAGTGTATCTACACCAAAAATGCAATCGATTGAAGTATCATTATCTTTAACAATATTAACATTACCTTTTGCGGATGCTTTACCTAATTTAATTATGGTATCACAACTACCAACTATCTTAATTTCATTATTTGATGCTGAATTAACTGAAAATGATTTACCTTCAACTTTTAAATTTAATTTTTTAGCAATACTTTCCCAAATGATGGTAAGAGAAGAACCAGTATCAACTAACCTTCTAACATTCTTATCATTTATTAATAATGCTGCATTCATACTATCAGTTCCAATAGAATTAATCGTTTTATCATTAACCATTGTAATTGCATTAGTGCTATGATTATTATATGATTGTTTATTCTCATTATAATTATTCTTTTTATCTTTAGACCAACACTCTTGAATTACATGACCTTTCTTTTTGCAATATTTACAAAATTTTGTGATTGAATTTACTTGATTTTGTGGTGCTTTATAAGGTGATGGTGGTGGTGAATATGTTTGATTTTTATAAATTGGAGTTGCTAATACTTCAGTTTCAGTAGATTGTTCAGTTTGAGATGTAACGTACTGTGGTGATGTTGTATAACCAGATCCAGAACCAAGATACTTTTGAGTTCCAAATTCTTGTAATGTTTTTGCAACCAATTGACCAGTATACATTGATCTACCTCTCATACGAATTGAACCATCTTCACAAGACTTTGCAATGTCTATTGCTCTTTTTAATGATTTTGGTGCACATTTTGTAATTTCAATACCCAATTCAATACCAACAGCTGAATAAAACAATTGTATTTTAAACTTTTCTGAAATATCAACTGCTGAACATTTTGAAAGAAATTTACCAACTAATATATCTAATGTATTGTATTTATATTCTCCCAACTTTGTTAAATCTGATAAATCATCACTATCACCAATATCAAAAGCATCTTTAAGATCTTCAATTATCTCCATTGCTGTTAAGTCTGTATCCAATGTTGCGGCATATTCCAATGCATTGTTTCTTAGTTTTCTAATAATATCAGCTTTCGATATTTCCTCGCCATGAATTAATAAGAGTAAGTGTTTGAATTTACGAAATGATAAACCTTTTCCATCACCCGAAAAAATTACGTTTTCATTATTACTCATTTTTTTTTTTTTTTTTTTTTTTTTTTTTTTAAGATTTTATTAAATTAAATTTAATCTAATGTAAAATTTTAATTGATTGAATAATTTGATAACTTTATATTTATAATATATTTTTTTTTTTTTTTTTTTTTTTTTAAAGACGATGTCGCCAAATGTAATAAAGCTTGTTAGCTTTATAAATATATATAATTAATAATTATATAATTGAATAATACTTTGTTATCTTTATTTAATATTAGTTTATATTTATAATATTCAATATTGTTTATACAATTATTCTTTAGTATTTATATTATTCATAATGAGTTGACAGTATTATTATTATTATTATTATTATATTATTTAAATGTGTGTCAACTATAATTAGTAATGTAATATGCATATTTAATATCTATTAATTTTATAGAGTAACTTTATTACATTCAAAGTTTGAATACTAGAAAAAACTACCATTTTGAGGAATAACTGTTAATATTTTTGAATAGATTACAACTATCACAAAAAACCAATTTTTTTTCATAATTAAATAAAAAGGGATTAGTTTGAATTTAATTGGGCATAAACTTTTGGGGAAATATTTTTCAATGAATTGATTCCAGATCATCAAATTTAATTTTAAGTATAAAATTCAAAATAATTATATTCCCATAACATCACATAGTCAAATCTATAAGCCATTTAAAAAATATCTTTTTTATTATTATAATAATGATTGATTGGATATTTGAAAATATCTTTTTTTTTTTTTTTTTCATTTTTTATTTTTATTTTTAAATTTTTTTTTTTATTTTTTTTTTTTTTTTTACACAACAAATCAACATATCTTTGTAATAATTTTTAAACAATGTTTTCGTTTTTAAAAGGAAAAAAAACAAAAGAATCATCAAATAACTTAAAAGAAGATAAAGTCGAAGAAATTGAAGAGCAAGAAGAAGAAGAAGAAGAATATAGTATTATTTTTAAAATTATAAAAAAAGTTAATAATAATAAACAACAACAAGAAATTAATGATAATAGTGAATTATTTTTTAAATTATTAAAAAATCAATATATAAAGAATGAAATATTTAAACAATGTAAACTTTATAAACAATATTCAAATGAAAAATATTTAGTACAAGATTATAAAGAATTTAGTGAAATTAAAGAAATCAATTGTTATATTAAGGAATTAAATTTTAAAAAAGTTGATCCATTTTTAGGATTCAATGATTTAATAAATGAAATTAAAATTCCAAAAACCATTGAAATAATATCATTTGGTTTTGATAAACAATCATTTAAAGATATAAATCTTGGATTAATATTACCAAAATCAATATCAACACTAAAGATTGGTAAATATCCAAAACAAGTGATACTTGAACCAACCGATATACCAAAACATATTAAAAAATTAGTATTGGAAGAAGGTTTTGAAAATCAAAGAACTTATTCAAAAACTAAATATGTTAGTACTATACCATTCATACCATCGACTGTGAAAACATTGGTTATCAATAGCACCTATTTCGGTACGAGACTTGGCGAAATTCCAAAATCACTTACCACACTTGACATTGGTTTAAGTGGCCATGCAAGAGTGTTTGACAAAGGTTATTTACCACGTGATTCTACATCATTGACTGATATTAAAATTGGTAATTGTATGAATAATCAATGGCTACAGGCTGGTGATATACCAAATTGTGTTAGAGTGATTAGATTTAATAATGGTTTTGATCAGCCTTTAAAACGTGGGATCATTCCATCAGGTGTAACTAAAGTATTGTTTAACAAAGGTTCGAATTTTAATTGTCCACTTGAAGTTGGTAGTTTCCCATCAACCTGTACTGAAATCCAATTTGGTAGTTCATTCAGCCAAGATATTAAACAAGGTCATTTACCAGATAATTTAATATCTTTGAATTTAGGCCACTATTTCAATAGAGATTTCATTCTACCATCAACATCAGCTACATTGAAAACCTTAATTTTGTCAATTAATTTTAATTTACCACTTAAAGTAGGTGACCTTCCAACAAGTTTAGAACATTTAGAATTTGGTGATGAATTTAATAAACCATTAGCAAAGGGTGTGTTACCACCAAATCTAACTTTTTTAAAATTAAGTAAATACTTTGCTCAACAATTAAAAGCTGGTGATTTACCATCATCAATTAAAACATTAATAATCTCAAGTGTAAAATTAAATGAATCAATGATAAAAGCAATTCCTTCAAGTGTAACTTATTTAATACTATCCTATTTACCATCTACAATCAATAAATATACTTCACTATTACAACCAATCTCAACAACACTAAATCATTTAGAATACTTTTATTCTCAAGATGAAAATCCAATTGATTTCACTCAATTACCAAATGGTTTAAAAGTAACATATTCAAATAATAAATCACCAAAAACAATTATAATTAATAATTAATTAGAAAATAAATAAATAAATAAATTTTTATACTTTATTATTATTATTATTTTTAAGTGGTATATTTTCACCACCACCATTTGGAGTTACATATGGGATATTTGACGATGATGATGATGATGATGAATTTAAAATTTCAGTTAAATAAAAAATAGTTGAACCTATAATTGAAACAACTCCCATACAATTGAAAACAATTGATACTACAGCAAAACCAAATGAATTACCATCAGATATTGTTGCATCATTTAATGGAATATTTGTAAAATAATTATCAAATTGTGTATAATAATTTATTAGAATACCAGCTGGTATTAGTAATGGTAAGAATGATAATCTAAAATATTTGAATAGAAATATCCTTTTTTGGTAACTAAATTTTAATTGATTTATATTTATTTGTTTTGAAGTTGAGGGTAATATTAATTTATAAACTGATAAAGATATTAAAATATTTATTAAAATTAAACTTGCTGTTAAAATATAAATTAAATTTGAAATTTTATTAATTTTATTAATATTGTTGATTATTAATTGTGTATTATTAATTCCTGTTAAATTTCCACAATTTTTAAATTCACTAATTTCAATTTCTTCATATGTACATGTATCTATTATATATTCTACACCTTCATTATATTTTGGTATTATACCATCTTTTGTAATTTTAATTTGATTTTTATAAAATTGTGCAAAATAACTATATTTTGTATCTTCATCATTTTCGTATAAACTATTTGATAATTTTAATTTTGTATATGATGCAGTAGTATTAGGTATTAGTATTGTAAAAATTAATGAAATTGAATAAATAAAAATTATTGTGAAAAGAAAAACTGATGATGCAACACTAATGTGTGGCATTGTTATATGAATATATGTATAGAGAGATATATGATTATTTGATATGTATGTGTGTGTGAGTGTGTGTGTGTGTGTGTGTGAATGTTATTTATTTTTAAAATAAAATAAAAAACTTACATTTTGAATATTTATAATAAAAAAAAAAAAAAAAAAAATGAAAAAATGATAAAACTAAAAAAAAGATTTTGGTGAATAGACCCTGGTAAAAAAAATGAAGAGAAAAGGTCAAAAAAAAAGATATTTATTAAAATTGAATTTTTGGGACATAAAAAAAAAAAAAAAAAAAAAAAATTTTTTAAAAATTTGAAAACTAAAACACACTAGGGTTGTGTGTACCAATAAAAAAAAATTCTATTTTTAATTTTTGTTGTTTCAAAACAATTATTAATTTTTATTTTATTTTATTTTATTTTATTTTTTTTTTTTTATTTTTTTTTTTTTTTTTTAATTTTTAAATTTTTAAATTTTTTAATTTTTTTTTTTTTTTTTTTATTAATTTCTTTTTTTTTTTGTTAATAAAAAAATATTTAATTCAATTTTTAACATATAAATAATTTCTTTTTTTTTAAAAAAAATAAACAAAAAAAGCAACAAAAAAAAATGACAAAAGTTGGAGGATTAGGTGCTACTCATCAAGCTGATAAAACAGTTGAAGATATTGTAAATGCTGTTAAACCTTCAATTCAAAGTAAACTTGGAACCAATATTTCTAATCTAAAGGTTATTAGCTACAAAACTCAACTTGTAAATGGTACAAATTATTTTGTTAAAGTAAGAACTGAAAATGGTTATGCTCATCTTAGAATTTATAAACCATTTTCTGGTGCTGCTTCTTTAGTTTCAGTTCAAGATGGTAAAGCAAAAGATGATGAAATTACTTATTTTTAATCACTTTTATTCAATTTTATTGTAATAAAAAAATATACAAAAAAAAAGAAAACAAATAAATAAATAAAAAAATAAATAAATAAAAGTATATGTATATAATAAAATTTCTCCTTAAAAAAAAGTATTTTTTTTTTTTTTTTTTTTTTTTTTTTTTTTTAATGTACACACAACAAATTATGTATTTTTTATTTATTGGATTTAAAAAAAAAAGGTATAGTATAATTTATTTTTTTAATAATTACATTTGCAAAGGATACTTTTTATTTTTTTATTTTTTTTTTTTTTTTGCAATAAAGAGTAATAATATAAAATATAAAATATAAAATATCAAAATATCAAATGTCAAATATCAAAATAATAAATTAATATATTATTAAATTGATTAATTTTAAAAAAAAAAGTTTGAATTTGATGATAGTGATTTAAATATATAATATTTAATCAAATTCAAAAATGGAAAATTCAGTTAAAAAAAAATATTATTACCAAAAGATTATTTTTATTGAATATTCAAATAAAAAAATCTCATTTTTTTATTATTATTTTTATTTTTATAATTATTATTATTATTATTACTTTTATTTTGGAATATGTAAATTAAATGAAAAAAAAATTCAATAATAAAAATCAAAAAGGTGTGGTGAAGAGAAAAAAAAAAAGGTTGATTAATATCTGTGTGCTCAAATATGTGTTTTTTTTTTCAAATAATTACATAACCCCAAACACAAACACACAACCCACAACTCAATCTCACTGTTATAATCTGAAAAAAATTATTTTATCTTTATTTATATTGTTAGTTTTTTTTTTTTTTTTTTTTTATTTTTTTTTTTAATTTATTAATATTATTATTTATTTAATTATTTTATTTTTTGTTTATTTTGTTTTTATTATTGTTGTTATTTTTATTTTAATTTAATTGAATACTTTTGTTCAAAATACAAAACAAAACCAAAAAAAAAAAAAATATAAATTAATTTTCATAAATTTTAAAACAGATAGAAATAAAAATGAGTTCATTCACAAAAAATAAATTAAGTAATTTTGCAAATACAAATAATCAAATAATAAAAATTGATATGGTTGTTCTTGGTAGTGGTGCTGTTGGGTAATTTATAAATTAAATAATTAATTTTTTTTATAAATTACTCAAACTAATTATTATTTATTTTTTTTTATTATTTTTTTTTTTTTTTATTATTTTTTTTTTTTTTTTTTTTTTTTTTTTTATATATATAGAAAAACAGCATTAACAGTTCAATTTCATCAACAATATTTTATTCATGAATATGATCCAACAATTGAAGATTCTTATACAAAGAATTGTAGAATTGATAATGATAATTATTCATTGAATATATTAGATTCAGCTGGAAATGAAGATTATACTGCAATACGTGATCAATATTTAAAAAACTCTGATGGATTTTTAATAGTTTATGATATAAGTGATAGAGTTAGTTTTGAAAAAACAAGTGAGTTAGTTGATCAAATTAAAATGGTTAAAGATGTTGAATCATTTCCAATGGTATTAATTGGTAATAAATGTGATTTAGATTCAGAAGGTCAAAGAAAAGTTTCATTAACTGAAGGTAATGATCTTTCAAAATTCTATGGTTGTCCATTCTTTGAAACTTCTGCTAAAACAACATTAAATGTTGAATCTTCATTTTTTCAATTAGTTAGAGAAATTCAACGTTTTGAACAATTTGAAAAAGAAAAACAACTTGAAAGAGAAAAAAAGAAATTAAAAAATTTAAATAATAATAATAATAACAACAACAACAACAATAATAATAATAATAACTCAAATAGAACAAATAGTTTTAATAGTATTGGTAGAAAAAATAAAGTAAAATTTGATTTAAATAATAATAATAATAATAAAGATGACTATAATGAAAATAATAATAATAAAGGTGGAAATGATAAGAAAAAATCAGAAATTAATAATTCAAAAGCATGTGGACCTAAAAAAAGTTTTAAACAAAAAATTTTTACTAGTTTTTCATGTATACATGGTGGAACAAATAGTTAAAAATAATAATAAAAAAAAAAAAAAAAATTGTAAATAATTATTGTTTCATTTATTTTATTTTAAATTATTTAAATTATTGGGGGGATTAAATCCTGTTAGAATATTTAACTGTTTGGTGAGACAATTGTCATATTATTTTGTCCACTCATTTTCTTTTTTTTTTTTTTTTAATTTTTTTTTTATTTTTTTTATTTTTTTTTTTTTATTTTTTTTTTTTTATTTTTTTTTTTTTTGAACTTGTGATTTTTTTTTTTTTTTTTTTTAAATTAATTTGAAAATAGCATATGGGTGTGTTGTATGCATATTATTATCGGTTGTTTTTTTTATTACATAAAATATAATAATAAATAATAAAAATAACATTCAACACATCGAAATAATAAACAAGCAAATATTAAAATAAAATAAAATAAAATTTTTTAGGAAAAAAAAAAAAAATAAGAAAAAAAAAAAAAAAAAAAAAAAAGAAATACAATAACATTACAAGAGACACAATGTCAGAAGAAGGAAAATCACTTCCACCAGGAACACGTGTTTCTATCAATGGTAAACCTGAATTAGGTTTAGGTACTGTTAAATATTGTGGTATGACAAAATTCAGTCCTGGTCGTTGGGTTGGTATTGAATTAGATAGTGCTGGTATGTTATTATTTATTATTATAAAATAATCACACAATCATACCCCCTCCCATTTATAATTATTAATTTAAAATATATTAAATAAATTTTTTTTTTTTAAAAAAATAGCTGGTAAAAATGATGGTACAGTTCAAGGTGAAAGATATTTTGATTGTAAACCAGCACATGGTTTATTCGTTAAACCAAATATGGCAGTAATTGTAGAAGAACAACCACAAACACAAACACAACCACAACCACAACAAACATCAAATATTGATGATGGTATTGATGATTCTAAACTTATGCCAGCACCAATCACTACACCATCAAAAATAGCTGCAACATCTGGTATTAGACCACCATCATCAACTGGTATTAGACCACCATCATCATTGGGTAAAGGTAGGCCATCACTAACTGGTTCTTCTTCAACAACCTCATCATCATCATCATCATCATCAACAACAACAACAACAACAACACCAACTTCATCAATTAAAAAACCAAGTGAATCTGGTATTAGAAGACCAAGCACTATTCCATCATCAACTACAACTACAACTAGTACTACTTCAACTTCACCAACTTCTACCTCACCACTTACATCACCACCACCAGAAAAGAAATCTGAACCCTCACCACCAACTACAACTACAATTTCACCACCACCACCAACTGTAGTTGAACCAACACCAATAGAACAACCACAACCAACACCATCTAAAATTTCAAGACCACCATCATCAGCTTCTTCAAGACCAACTGGTATTCCAAAACCATCAGGTTTAAAAGAACCAACTCCAACTCCAACACCAACACCAACACCAACACCAACACCAACACCAACACCAACACCAACACCAACACCAACACCAACACCAACACCAACACCAATAATAACACCAAATCCAACTATAACTACAACAACAACTCCAATACCAACACCATCAACACCATTACCACCATCAACATCAAATTCTATAACATTAACACCACCATCAACACAAAAGAAACAATCAAAAATTATTCAAGGTGAAGATGAAGAAGAAGAAGAAGAAATTAATGATTTATTAAATAAATCATTAGCAACTGAAAGAATGAATCAAGCAGTTCAAGAGAATATTGATAAGATGATGACAACTATCAATGACTTAAAAGAGGATAAAAACAGATCACAAGAGGAGATCAATAGTTTAAAGGATAGATTAAAGGAAGCAGTAGCCAGTAAGGATAAACAAATCAAAGAGAATGAAAAACAAATCAAAGAAAATGAAAAACAAATTCAACAATTAGAGAAAACCATAGCGATCAAAGAGAAAGAAAATGAAAATCTTTTGAAAACTCAACATCGTAATGAGGATAAAGAGAAATCAGAGTTTGAAAAGGAGAAACAATCCCTATTGGAGCAAATTTCAAATCTCAATGAAAATCTCGAACTTTTAACACTCGATAAAGAAGTTACCGAAGAGAAATTAGAAATGACCGAATTGGAATTTGAACAAGTCAAAGAGGAATTAGAGATGATGCGTATCGAATACGATAGTTTGAAAATCCAATTGGATGAGAAACCAACTCGTTCAATCGATGAAAGTTTACCAACCGATGTATTGGTATTACAAGAACAAAACGATAAATTAAAAGAGGCATTGGTTAAACTACGTGATATCACAATGAATGATAAACATGAACTCTCAAAGAAAACCAAAGAATTGGAAACTCTCTCAAAACAAGTTCAATCACTAACAGAGAAATCAAATAAATTGGAGATGGAGTTATCAATAAAGATAGAAGAGACCTTGGAATTGAAGTTAGCATTGGAGGATGCCGAAGTCAGTGAATCGTTAATCACCGATCTTACAGATAAGAATCTTTCATTGAATGAAGAATTGGAGGAATTAAAAGTATCAATTGCAGATTTAGAATCATTTAGAGATCTTAGTGAAGAGTTGAGTGAAAATCAAGTTGCACTGGAGAAATCATTAAGATTGGAGGTCAATTCAAAGGATATTGAAATTTTGAATATTCAAAGCCAAATGACCAATCTTCAAATTAAAAACCAAGAGAATGAAAAAACCATATTACAATTCCGTGATCTCGTTGGTAGACTTCAACATAAATTGGAAGAGATGAGAAGAAAAGAAGAGGAACAATCGGAACATCAACATTCATGGTCAGCAATTCAACAACAATTGTTAAGTAAAAACATTCAATTACAAAATCAAATGATTAAAGCAACCGCATTGGAAATCGATCACCAATTGGAACAATCTAAATCTGTTGAATCTCAAGTTCATTTAGCATTTGTTTATGAATATTTACCAGAACAAACCTTCCAATTGGATAATGATGCTATTAAAATGTTATTACTCTTAAAGAGAATCATATTGAAATCGGAATTAGCTCAAAAATATTTAAATCGTACTTATAAAGTTGAAGAGATTGGTAATAAAGTTGCTGGTGGAGATAGTGATCAAATGTTGTTAACAAGTGGTCAAGTTGCTCATTCCCTATCTATCATTCATATTTTAGAGCATTTAGCAATCTCTACAACTTGGTTAACTGAAACTTTAGAAAGATCATCTTCTGATCAATGGTTAAGATCTGGTAGATCAATTAAGGATATGTTAAATCAAGAAAGAATTTTAGATAATTTATTACAATTAATTAAATTGGAACAATTTGGTTCATCTTATTCAAGTACTGATTTAGAAAAACTTTGTCAACGTATTGATTCAATTTTAACAAATATTTTTGGTAATATTACAAATTCAACAAATGACAGTGGTTCAAATAATACATCCAGTAATAATAATAATAATAATAATGTTGATCAAATATTTAAACCAGAATGGTCAATACTTTTAAATTATATTTTAGGTATTCAATATAATATTAAACAAATTATGTTAAATGATATTAATATTACAACTACAATAACTCATAATGACCAATTTATTTTCCCACATAAAGAAATGTCAAAAGTTTTATCAGTTTGTCGTAAAGTTGTAAAGAATCTTTTAACTAAACCATACCTTTCACAATCATCAATTGTACGTGATTTACTTAAAACCTCTGAACATACTTGTAAATCAATACTTTTAGAGTTGGTACAATCTTTACCAAAAATTCAAGATGAATCAATTAATAGTGGTGGTGGTGGTAGTGGTAGTGGTAGTGGTAATTTAAATAATAATTTAAATGATTTATTAATAAAGATTCAAGCAAGATCAGATCTTATCATTAGTAATTCAAATTCTTTAAATAAGAATAATGATGAATTCTCAAATGATGATTATCAAGATCAAGAGGAATCTAAACTTTCATCTTCATTGGAGAAAGTATTCTATCGTATGAATGTACAATTGAGTGATGTAGTTGAAACTATTATCGCTGGTGATTTGAATCTCTCTGAAAAGGATAAACAAGCATTAACCAAACAAAGTCCATGGGCTGAAAGAGCTAATCAATTAAAACAATCCCTTGGTGAAGTGGGTCAATTACGTGATATCATTCAATCAAAAGATGCTGAACTATTAGAGAATCTTAAAACTATCAAAGCAAAAGAAGCTGAATTAATCGAAGAGAAGCGTAAAGAGGAATCATTTGATAAAAGAATTCGTATACTTCAAAAATCAGAGAATGAAGTCACTGAAAAATTGGCAAAAGAAATTAAATCACGTGAAGATAATGAAAAGAATTTCCGTCAAGCCCTCAATCTATTACGTAATGAAAAGAACTCACTAGAGCATGATTCAAAGAATATGCAAAATAAAATACTTGCTCTTCAACAAGAATTACAAAAGAAATTAAATACTCCATTATCTCCAATGATTGCCAATCAAGAGTTACTTCGTTCTGTTGATGATATCAATGTATTATCCCTTAAAAAAGCTATTAGATTCTTAAGAAATGAAAATTTGAAATTAAAATCTCAAAAATCTATTAAAGAATTATGTGAATTAAATTTAATTCAAAATTATAGACATCAACAACAAATAAAACAACAACAACAACAACAATCAAATAATTCATCAACATCTTCAACTTCATCATCTACTCCAACTTTATTAGAACAACAAGCAAAGAAACAACAAATTAAATTTAATGAAATTGTTGAATATTCAAAACAAGTTAATCATATGATGAGTTCAATTTTAGAAAGTACTGCAACTCCAAAGGTTTTAGATTTAAGTAATAAATCAATTTCATCCTCCTCATCATCATCATCTTCCTCAAATGATAGAACTAGTGCAAATGAAATTGAAAAACAAAAATTATTAATTAAACAACAAGAAAGAAAAGTTAAACAACTTCAATCAAAGATGACAAATTTCATCTCAAGTTCAACTTGTCAATTTGGTTTAAATAATTATGCTGATGCAAATCAATCCAGAATGTTAAAAGAATCAATACCTTTAAAAATTGCAAATATTACAATTCCAAATTTAAATATTAATAATATCAATAATAATAATAACAATACAAATTCCTTAATGTTGGATAAAGATATTCAAGAAGCTTTAAATTCAAAAACTTTATCAATTCAATTATTTACAAACCCTCAAACATTTAAAGAAATTCATCAAGTTTTTGTAAAATAAATTAAAATAAAATAAAAAAATAGTATATTTAAAAAAAAAAAAAAAAAAAAAAAAAAAAAAAAAAAACAATTGGAATTATTTTAATATGATTTTTTTTGGAAAATTAAATATCTATTAATGATAATTGGATATTTATTATTAGTTTTCAACTAAATTTTATAAAAGATCAAGGGAGTTATTTTTGTTTCCATTAAATATACTAAGGTGATCCAATAATGAAACTTTATTAAAACTTTTCATTCCCAATGAAGTTTGATTTTCAATTTGGACTTTTGAGTTTGTTGATGATGAACTTGAGACAATTGATTGTAATGATTCTAAATAATATATAAAAATAATAATTAAAAATATTAGAATTATTATTATTATTATTTTTTTTTTTTTTTTTTTTTTTTTTGTGTAATAAAAAGATATTCTTTTTTTAAATTTGAAACTTACTGAATAACATTTTTAAAGGTACAAAAAGTATTAATAAGTCTAATTGATTTGATTTGAATTGATTAAAAAAAAAAAAATTAAATGACTTATTTATAGTTTTCTTTTTTTTTTTTTTTTTTTCTTTTTTTTTTTTTTTTTTTTTTTTTTTTTATTGTTTTCTAAAAAAAATAAATATTTTTAAGATCATCTAGAATTATTTAGTATTAGTATTAACATTTCTTGTATTTTTAAAACCAATTTAAACAATTGAAAAATATTACAATTATTTTGTATTTTAAATTCCATTTTACATTTTTCACGTTAACCACAAACAAAAAAATAAAAAAATAAAAAAATAAAAAAATTAAAAAAAATAAAAAACAGTGGTTTTTAATCTTTTTTTTTTAAAAAAATTAAATTTACTAAAAATGAAATTTCCTTTTATATCTTTCCTGTATGACCTGTCAATTATTAAATATTGTTGACTTTACAATTCAGCATATTAAAATTGATAAAACAAAAGAAACCAATGTAATATATGAAAATTATTATCAATATTTTAAAAAGAATCTCTTTCCAATAGATTAAAATATATTATTAAAATAATCTCAAACCATTCATTCGATCTGATATTTGACTTTTTTTAAGAAAAAAAAAAATTTAAAAAATTTAAAATAGTATAATAATTCATTTTTTAAAATTTGACAATCCAATTTAATTTTTTTTAATAATAATTTGATGTATTTGAAATTAATAAAAAAAAGACCTATTTAAATTACTATTCAATACAGTCTAATTTTAGGGACTGAGAAAATAAATAAGTTTACTGTTGGGAATTACCAATATGTTTTTTTTTTTTTTTTTTTTTTTAATTTTTTTTGATTTAAAAATTGGAAAAAAAAAAAATGGAGAAAATAACAGGGAATTTCTTAATTAAGGAAATTTCCTTCCCATATTATTTTAGTGTATTTTTAATGATCATTTATTTATAATTCATTATTGAGGCTAAAATTTTCAAGTAATTAAATAAAAAAAATAAAAAAAAAGTTATTGCATTTAAGAATTTAATTTCATTTTTTGTATACTGTAAATAAAGCTAATTCTAAAGAATCAATAGTTACTAAATTGTTTTACAATAAAAAAAATGAAAAAAAAAAAAAAATTAAAAAAAAAAAAATAAATAAAATAAATTTAAAATAAAAAAAAATAAAAAAAAAATATAAAATAATAAAAAAGAATTAAAAAAAATCTTAATATGGAAAAAAATAAAAAAAATTTAATTATAGATTGGTATAAAATTTTTAAATAAATCTATTTTTTTTATTTTAAATTTCTCAAAAAAAACGAAAAAATTATTTTTTCGTTTTTTTTATTTTTTATTTTTTTTTTTCCCATTTAATTTATTTTTTTGAAAATATAATATTTTCTGTGAGACAATAGAGAACAAGAATAAAAAGAAAAAAAAAAAAGTACATAAAAATAAAAAAAAAAAAAAAATGGAAGATTCATTCAAAAATTTAACCATTGAAAATAAAGAACAACAAACAGTAACAACAACAACAACAACAACAACAACAACAACAAAAAAAATTCAAACTTTAGAAGTACCATTAAGAAGAAATGGTGATCTTATAGAATTTTCAGATTCAGATGAAGAATATTATTATGATGATGATTATGAAGAAATTGAATATGATTCAGATTTATCAGATGAAGAGAATGAAGATAGAATTTTAGGAATTAGATCATCAATACCATTAAATAAAACTTTACAACCAAAAGCACAAGCATTGGAACAAAAATATCAAAATAAAATTAATGTAAATTCAATTGCTAATAGTATTTCGAGTAAGAGGGTGATTGATGATGATTCACATAGAGCATTACCAAATTCTGTACAAAATTCAATTAAAGAGATTAAAAAGAAAGATGATAAACAAGGTGTACGTATTGTAGATAAAGAGGATAGAGCAACCACTGAGCAAGTGTTGGATCCACGTACACGTTTAATGTTATTTAAAATGATTAATAAGGGTGCATTCTCAGAGATTAATGGTTGTATCTCAACGGGTAAAGAAGCCAATGTGTACCATGCATTCACACCCAATGAGGAAGAACGTGCTGTAAAAGTGTATAAAACCAGTATTCTGGTATTCAAAGATCGTGATCGTTATGTAACTGGTGAATTTCGTTTTCGTCGTGGTTATAGTAAACATAATCCAAGAAAGATGGTGAAAGTGTGGGCAGAGAAGGAGTTTAGAAATCTCACACGTTTAAAGAATGCTGGCATACCGTGTCCAACACCATTGATTCTACGTAACCATATTCTAGTGATGACATTCATCGGCAAGGACGGCTATGCCGCACCACGTTTAAAAGATGCCACTGTATCACAAGAGAAGTTTGGTGTAATCTATTTGGATTGTATAAAAATGATGAGAACATTGTTTCATAAATGTCGTTTAGTACATGCCGATCTCTCTGAATACAATATGTTATACTACAAGAATCAACTCTACATCATCGATGTTTCTCAATCGGTTGAACATGATCACCCTCATTCATTGGATTTCCTTCGTATGGATTGTTCAAACGTTACAGATTTCTTTAGAAAGAAAGAAGTGAACACAATGTTCATTCAAGAGTTATTCGAATTCATCACAGATTTAACAATTACCGAGGATAATATCGATCAATATTTAGAGAAAATGTTAGAGAAAATTCAATCACGTGGTGAAACAACAGATGAACAAAAAATTCAAGAGGAAGTCTTTAGAAATGCTTATATTCCACGTACTTTAGATCAAATTATAGATTTAGATAGAGATATGGAAAAAATTGAAAGAGGTGAAGGTCGTGATATTTTCTATCAAAATTTAACAGGTTTAAGTAAAGATTTACAAAATATTAAATCAAAAAATGATTTAATTAATGATTCAAATGAAAATAAGGATTCTGATGATTCTTCTTCTGATTCTTCTGAAGATTCTGATGATGATTCCGATTCTGATCAATTAAATGAAGATGATGAAAAAATTCGTAAATTAGTTGTAATTGATCCAATTACTAAAATGGAAATTAGATTAGAAGATATGCCTAAAAAAGTATTATTATCATTAAAATATTTAGTATTTTAAAATGTTTATTTTATTAATTTTTTTTTTTTTTTTTTTTTTTTCTTTCATAGGATCGTAAGAAATTTGTAAAAGAAATGAATAAAGAAAGAAGAAAAACAAAAATACCAAAACATATTAAAAAATTAACTAAAAAGAGAAAAGCAGAGAAATTTGGTAAAAAGAAATAAAATATAAAATAAAAAAATTTTAAAAAATAGTATTAAATTAACAAATCTAAAATTTTAGATAAATTTCAACAAAAATTTCAAAACTTAAAATCAATAATTGATT
Organism: Dictyostelium discoideum AX4; assembly: GCF_000004695.1. Classification (NCBI taxonomy): domain Eukaryota; phylum Evosea; class Eumycetozoa; order Dictyosteliales; family Dictyosteliaceae; genus Dictyostelium; species Dictyostelium discoideum. The sequence goes on along the minus strand of NC_007089.4, from coordinate 3,344,077 downwards.
AGTCTCACCCTAGTTTTTTAATTTTCTTTTCCAAGGTCTATTTATTTAACAAAAACTCATTTTTTTTATTTTTTTTATATTTTTTTTTTTTTAAACTCTTATTATTTATTTAATTTAACATTAAAAATTTTTTTTTTTTTTTTTTTTTTTTTTAAAACACATTTGCTTATTTTCTAATTTTTTTAATTTTTAATCTTATTGTGGTGGCTAGTCCAAAATTTACTTGAGACTCAAAAAATCGAGTGAAAAAAATATTATTATTTTCACAGAATTTTTTTTTATACAAGACCTTGAAATTTTCGGTTAAAAAAAAAAAAAAAAAAAAAAAAAAAAAAAAAAAAACTATTTAGCCGAGCACATTTTTTTTTTTTTTTTTGGAATAATAATAAAAAAAAAAAATAAATAATCATATGAAAAAATGAATAATCATTTTAAATTTTATTTTATTATTTTATTATGTTCAATATTTTATATTTCGTTTTCTGAATCTCAAACCATAGGAGAATATAATTGTTTATATAATATTTTTGAAAAATTTAATTTAACAAAAGCTTATCCAAAAAATTCAACTGACGGATATAGTAATGTTTGTGAAAGTGCTGGTATTTTGTGTGAGGGTGGTGTAGTTAAGTAAGTTAAATGTTGTAGTTATATATTTTTTATAATTTAAAAAAAAAAAAAAAAAAATTAAAAAGATAGTAAAAAGATGAAAAAATTAAATCAGATATTATAAAAAAATAAAAAAAATAATAAAATAAAAACAAATGTATTTTTAAATATAAAAAATGATTTTTTTTTAAACAACAAGTTTTTAATAATGTTATTATACTATTATTATTATTATTATTATTTTTATATAATTATTTTTTACTCAACTTTTATTGTAGGTCAATAATTATAACAGGTAAAAATGAACAATCACCTTTAAGTGCAGTTCTAACACCAAATGAATTATCTTGTTTACCAAATTTAGTTAGTATATCGTTAATATCAATAAGAGTAAACACAGATGTCCTTTTTACAAAGATTGGTTCTGTGAGTTCAATTATTTTAGAAAATATTCCATCAGGAGCAATTAATATTACTCAAATTGACAGACCATTCCCTCCATATGACTCTTAGTAATTATTTTTAAAAAAAAAAAAAAAAAAAAATATTAATCTACTTTAAAAACTAATATTATTATTTTTATTATTATTATTATTATTATTATTATTATTATTATTATTATTATTATTATTATTATTATTATTATTATTATTATTATTATTATTATTATTATTATTAAAAATAGTTTCTTATCATGTAATGAATTTAATAACTCAATTTTAAATTCCTCATATTTAAATAATATTAAAACATTTTATCTTCAGGGATCTTATGTTTACTTTAATGTCAATGAAGGAACCAATTTTACAAACCCCAAAGTAATTCAGTTATGGGCACTTAATATTCCAGATTTATCGTCATGCCCACTACTTGGTTTGGTAAATTTATTTTTAAGAAGTGATTATAATAAAACAACATTAAGTAATTATGCAAAAATTAATTCTACATTAGTCCAAATTAACTTTCCACAAAATAGTCTACCCATCCCAAGTTTTATTGAAACTAATCGTGATATATTAGGTGTTTCAATAGTTGATCAACCATTTTCTAAACCATCTAGTGTGATTGATATGTCAGTAGGTTATAAATTACAACTATTTTCCTCAAATAATATTGGTCCAGATTTCAATATAAATGGAGAATTTCCAATTAAGTTTTCGAATACTGTCACAAATATTTATATTCGATTTGGTTCATTTAAAACAATTCCAGTTTTTTCAAATGTTTCCACTGGATCAGTTACAATTGCAAACTCAGGTTTAACAGATTTATCAATTTATGGCGGGAGTGCAAAAATTTTAGATTATTCTGATAATACATTGACAGGCACAATTGATAAATCTTATTGTAATGTAGAATTAATTGTTGCAAATAATAATTTAACAGGAACGATTCCATCATGTTTCACTTGTTATTTTGGGTATCCAATCACAAATGCTGGTATTTGGTCAAAAATTCCATTTTATGAGAGATTCAAAGGTAATTTTTTCACAAATTATATACCAAACCCTGGTTGTACAACATTTGCTCCTCAGGTAAGAGCAAATTCAATTTTATCAGGTTACATTATTTCTGGTATTGATATTGGTTTCGATGGCCAATCTTATAAATTTAATGGTACTGAACCATGCTACTTTCCTTCTTTTCGATTAGGAAAAGAGATTAATTGTATAGTCAATAATAACTACCTTGCCAATGTTAGATATGCCAGTATTTTAAATACATGGCATAATACAAATTATACATTTGCATTTATTAGTAGTCCGCCAGATGCATCATTAGTTTCAGTTTCACTCAATACTCTTACCATTGATGGTACTTACTTTTCATCATATATGGGTCAATCAATTCAAACTGTTAAAATTGCCAATATTAATTGTGCCATTAGTGCAACTAATTTCTTTAAAATTGTTTGTACTACACTTTCAACCATTCCATCAACTTCTGATAGCCAATTACTCACAATTTCAAATTCAAATGAAACTAAAAATTTTTATATTCAAACTTCAGACGGTTACTCAAATTCAAAAACTTGTCCAAATGATTGTTCAACAAACTCAAAAGGTATTTGTGATTTAAGTACAGGTATTTGTGTTTGTAATATAGGTTTTGGAGGTAATGATTGTAGCTCTGTCCAATGTTTTGATCAAAATTGTTCAGGTTTTGGTATTTGTAATATAACAACAGGTGAATGTAAATGTGATTCATCTCATCAAGGTGATGATTGTTCTTTACCATTTATACCTTGCAAATCAGATTGCAGTCAATACTTAAATCAAGGTTCTTGTAATAATCAAACTGGTATTTGCCAATGCTCTACAAACTATCAAGGTTCAGATTGTGCAATTCCAATAGTTAATATTACCTCAGTCATTCCATGTACTATTGACGGTGGTGAAGTTTCAATTATTGGTTGGTTTGGTAGTGACAATACACTTACATTAGCATCGTACAATGTTTCCATTGGTATATTAGATTGTATTATAACATCAATTAATCAAACAGTAATTAAATGTAATCTTGGAGCAGGTGAAGGTACTAAAGATATTAAAACTATAAATTCAATTCATCCAAATGTAACGTACATTGCTTATGGATTATTTAAATATCAAACTCCAGTACATTATATTACATCAGTTATTCCATGTACTATTGATGGTGGTGAAGTTTCAATTATTGGTTGGTTTGGAAATGGAGCTCTTTCATTAACATCATTTATTGTTTCCATTGGTGTATTAGATTGTATCATAACATCAATTAATCAAACAGTAATTACATGTAATGTTGGAGCAGGTAAAGGTACTAAAGATATTAAAATTATAAATTCAATTCACCCAAATATAGTATTCATTGGCTATGGATTATTTAATTATCAAAATCCAATTAAAACTTGTCCAAATGATTGTACAAGCCCAAAAAATGGTAAATGTAATTCAAATACGGGTGAATGTGAATGCAATGATCCATTCAAAGGTTTTGATTGTAGTACAAAAATTGAAATCACAACACCACCAACAAATTCATCAATTGATAAAGATACAGGCGGAGCAACAATTGGTAATCAAAATACAAATTATGAAATTTCAATTTTATCATTAAATGAAATTTCAATTGATGGTTCAACAATCATAAAATCACATCCATTAAATGGTAATTGGTCAATTGATAATAAAGAAACGAAAACAACATCAGATTCAAATATATTTATATTTTCACAAAAATTAATAAATAATACATGTACAATAAATTATACAATTGAAGAGGTTAAATTAAAAGATAAGAGTTTTACATTTGGAACTACAACATTCACAGTAGAAAAAGGTTCAATAAAATTATCAGTTTTAATTAAAGATTATCAATATCAAAGTTCATTAAATACATTACAATTAATATTTTATTCAGGAGCTGTTGATACAAATGATGATGATGATTGTAATAAAAAAGAAACAACAATCAATACATCAAATTTAAATAATCAACAAAATTTAAATTATATTCAAATCTCAAAGAATTCTAAAACTTTAGTTGGTCGTTTCATTAATCAAGTCATTGCTGATTCAAGACCAACATTTATGTCAAGTACAATTATTAATGATAATAATAATAATAATAAATCATCAATTAAAATAGGATTAAATTTACCACATTGCAAAAATCAATGTTTAATAGATCCTGACTTTTCTGTGTTGGTTAATTCAGACTTTAAAGAATCATGTGATAAATCACAAAAAAACAAATGGATAATACCTGTTTCTGTTGTTGTATCTGTGGTTGGTTTTTCTATCATAATTACTATATCTATAATTATATATATCAAACACAAATATAGATTTAAAATTATTTCAACCAAATTAAAGCCTTTTAGGAATCCAAAATAAAAAAATGAAAAATAAAATAAAATAAAAATTAACAATTTCCAAGTTTTTAATTTAGATATATAAAAAATTAATTAATTATTTTTAAGAAACCAGATTTTTATTAATAAATTATAAAAAATCTGGTTTCTTAAAAAATGAAATTATTTGGGTTTTTTATTTTTTTTTTATTTTTAATTAATTTTTAAAAAGGTATGAGATTTTTAGGGTTGGAATTAGAAACTAATTTGTGTAAAGTAACTTAAATAGACTTTTATTGAATTGGTGAACAGACCACTTTTATTTTATTTTATTTTATTTTATTTTATTTTATTTTATTTTTTTATTTTTTTTTTTTCCAAATAATCCATCTGTGGTTTATGAAATAAATAATAAAAAAAAAAAAAATCGAAAGCAAACAGCGAGGTACCTCGCAAAAAAAATATCTTAAATTATTTTTTTTTTTTTAAAAAATTTTTTTTTTTTTTTTTTTTTTTATTTTTTTTTTTTTTTTTACATAATACATCATCTTTATTTTTTTTTTTTTTTTAATATTATTTTACTTTTAACCCGAAAAAGTTAACATCAACTGTACATGTACATTTATTTGTATACAATTTTGTAAAAAAAAAAAAAAAAAAAAAAAAACTTTTTCATAAAAAAAAAAAAACTTTTTCATAAAAAAAAAAAAAAAAAAAAAAAAAACTTTTCAAAGCACCTATACAAATAAATGAACTCTTCAGCATTAAATTTAATTCAATTTTTAGAGAGTTCAAAGATTCAAGTACCTGGTGGACTTAAATCAGTTAAAGGTATTTTAGATTTTGATTTTTATGATTTAGTAAAGAATATTGGTGAATCAACATCAAGAGAAGAGGAAGTTCATATAATTCAAAATGAAATCATTAAATTGAAAAGTTGCTTCTCAAAAGAACAAAGCAAAGATAAGAAAAGGGAATGCCTAATTAGAATGATCTATTGCCATATGTTAGGTTACGATGTACCATTTGGACATATTCAAGCATTGAATATGACACAAGATTCAGAGATATTAAATAAGAGAACTGGTTATCTTACACTATCATTATGTTTACCAGAGAGACATGAACTATTAATTATGGCAGTTAATTCAATATTAAAAGGTTTAAATTCTTCAAATTATTTAGAAGTCTGCTCAGCACTAACAGCAATGTGTAAATTAATTGATAACGATACAATACCGGCTTTCCTTCAAAAGGTATTGCAATTATTAAATCATCAAAAACCAATAGTCAGAAAGAAATCCGTTACTGTCTTACACAGATTCTATAGATTAGTTGGCGACTCTTTCTTGGATGACGATCAAATCATTGATAAACTCAGACAATCATTATGTGATCGTGACCCTTCAGTAATGTCTGCTTCAATTTGTATCTTTTTAGATATTTCTGAAAAACATTCAACTTTAAAAGATAATAACAATCAAATTAATAACAACAACAACAACAATAATAGTAATCAAATTAAAAAAAAAAATAATGAAGAAATTAATAGATCAAAAAATTTAATTTCAATGTTGAAAGAATTAGTACCAAGTTTTGTTGGAATTTTAAAACAAGTTGCAGAAGGTAGATTACCAAATAGTTATATTTATCATGGTATTCATCATCCATGGTTACAAATTAATCTATTGAAATTATTATCAAATTTAGGATACCAAGATAAAGATTCCTCCAATCATATGTATACAGTATTATTGTTTACAATGCAACAATCTCAAAAGTTTAAAAATAATGTTGGTTTCGCTATACTCTATGAAACTATTAAAACTCTAACTTTAATTCACCCAAATTTACAATTGATTGAACAATGTTCAAAGAATATTGCAATATTTTTAAAAGGTAAACATCATAATCTTCGTTATTTCGGTATCAAAGCATTGGCATCAATTGTTAAAGTTTCACCAAAACTAGTATTACCTTATCAAGTTGAAGTCATTGAATCATTAGAATCACCAGATGAAACTTTAAAACGTAAAAGTTTTGATTTACTCTATAAAATGACAAATCAAACTAATGTAGTACCAGTTTGTTCAAAATTAATTGAACAATTAGTACTCTCAAAAGATCAAAACTTTAAATCAGAATTAATCTCTCAAATTACAAATATCGCTGAAAAATATTCACCAAATGATATTTGGTATATTGATACAATTTCAACTGTTTTATCAATATTACCAAATGAAAATAATAAAGATAATAATAACAATAACAATAATAATAATAATAATAATAATAATTATCAATTTGCATATAATTTAATTAGATTAGTTTCAGAAGAAGACGATATTAAAGTTAAACAACATATTTCAGAAATTTATTTAAATAATATTATGATTTCAAATGAACAACAACAACAACAACAACAAGAGAATCAAAATAATTTACAACAATTTTCAGATATTTATATAAAGATTATGAGTTGGGTAATTTCAGAATATTCAAATTTAATAGTATCAAATAATGGTGTTATTGAAAGTGATATCATTAGTTATCTATGTGACCTTTTAGAGAAAGATTATCAAGGTGAGACTAAATCTTGGATCATCATTGGTATTGGTAAATTGGTTGCTCAATTAGGTAAATCATTACCAATGTTAGAATTAATGACAAAGAAATTTAAATCTTCAAAATCTTTAATTTGTCAACAACGTTCTTCTGAATTAAATGAAATCTTAAAAAATCCAAAATCAATGTCTTTAATTTTACCATTAGATGCTTATTGTGAAGATATTGATGTAAATATTAATATTTATATTATTTATTTATTTATTTATAAGTATTAATATATACCTACTAATATTATTATTATTATTATTATTATTATTATTATTATTATTATTATTATTATTATTATTATTATTATTATTATTATTATTATATTTTTTATATTTTTTTAGTTTAATAAAATATTTAATAAATTTAATGATTACTCAAATAAGGTTGGAGGAAAACAATATATTCCATATGAAAAAAGAAAGAATACACCATTGGTTGATATATCTGATGGTAGTTCATCACATTCAAATGAAAAGGGTTTGAACTTTCAATATCCTCCACCACCTGATCCATTTAATCCTCATCATAACCAACAACAATTATACCCAGTTCATCAACATCAACCTCCATCAAATCATCAACAACAACAACAACAACAACAACAACAACAACAACAACAACTTCAATTATTCCCTCAACAACCTCAACAACCACAACAACTATTACTTTTGGGTGAAGATGATACAATTAATTTAAATAACAATTCATTAGTTCCTGTCAATAATGATCAACAATTACAACCACATCAACATCAACAACAACAACAAAATCAACAACAACAACAACAAAATCAACAACAACAACAACAGCAAAACCCACAATATCCAAATAATCAATTAGTAACAGTTCCTGATCAAAATGCTCCAAAACCAATAGGGTATTTATTTTTAGAATCTATAATTTTTTATTTTGCTACTATTTTTATTTTACTTTTAAATATCTAAAAATATCATTAAAGACATTTACTAAAATTATTTTATTTTTTTTTTTATTTTCTAAAATTAGTTTACCAAAACCATCAAAGGTATTATGGACTAAAAAAGGATTTGTTGGAAATAAACAAACTCCACCACAAAATGCCACACCACAACAACAACAACAACAACAACAACAACAAACT